>NC_142933.1:95460641-95475641 GCF_046866305.1 Octopus bimaculoides
GCATGTTGCCGGGAAGCTCACTTCTTACCACACAGTCACGTCTTTCGTTTATAATCTAGTTTTATTTCAATGATTTTACTAATACACTAGAGAAGTGCATGACTAACATTACGAAATCTTAATACATTTGAAGCAAAAATATAGAAGCGTAATCAGACGTTATTATAAATCTCAATGGAATGTCCCATAATACAACAGTAATGCTTTTACATTTGCTTATGAACACATCGGTATACAGTGCACGTGACCAGTTAGCATCAATTTGTGATTCCATGTTACTAGACAAAATATAGCTGGCGACCACAGGTGCCGTTATCTGATTTTGCCAATAAATCTGGTTGGTGAATAATAGAGATTGTATGAGAAATTATGACCTGTGGGAGCTAGAGACCGCAGCTTTATATAGTTAACATGACTTCAATTTTTCTTTCAAGCAGACTACATTGATGTTACATATATGTTCATGGCAGCATCTTATATATATTTTTCATAGTAGTAGTAATAGTAGCAATAGTAATAGCTGTAGTATTAATAGTATTAGCAGTAGAAGTAATAGTAGTAGTTTTAGTAGTATCAGTAATAAAACTATAATAATAATAATAATAATAATAATAATAATAATAATAATAATAATAATAATAATAATAATAATAACAATTTCAGCTAGTGATGTTGATATTACAGATCTCAACCAGATGTACTATGCATCAGCGAAAATCTCAACGATTCTATGTGGTGAAAAGATTAGAAAACAACATTTCCACAAAACGCCTACTGGCAAGAGCGTATTCAACACCAAGTTCAGCTACTTAGGTTTTACATAGAATGTTTAAAAAACCTTAAGTTTGAAAACACTATCAAACCAGTAAAAATCCGAAAATTAAAGAAAAAATGTAATCTGAAAATCATACTTGACATCGACGCCACTATAGAAACTATCAAGCAAAAGGTATGTGCTAAAGCTGCTTGTATTGCAAGGTATGAAAAGTGCGTTATATTCTTCAAAGAAAAGAACGTGTCCAAAAATAACCCTATAAATTCTTATAGAAAGACAAGGAAAATACCAGTTACATTAATACCAGTTAGTGCATACGGTGCAAGAACAATTTATTGTATACATTTCCTGCTTTCACCATTACGACAATCTTTAATATTTAGTCCCACTATAGCCATAGTGGCAGTACAAAATGTAAATTCAAGTTTTAGTCACACTTAAGTTGCTTTCAGTATATTTATCAATTGGGTTTTTATTTTATACAACATTAAAAACTTGAACGAACCCTGAATGCATGTCTCTGTATTTTAGACGTCTGAATTTGTAATTTATGCTTTTCATTTATATTTTTCAGTACATTACTGAGTTAATAGAATCATAATTTTTTTCCACTCATGTTCAATAAGAATTTCTGTGCAGCTATCAGAAAATGCTGGGGTTAACAGTAAGGTCCTGAAGATTTTCCTTCCAGTGCATAGCGTTTCTTGCAGATTTGTCGCCTTTGTTTTTGATTTAGTACTGACCCTGACACTAATTAAAATTTTTGATTAACGATACCAAAGAGTACCGTTTCTTTGCTGCTTCAGGCCAACATTTACTTGCAAACATTTATACCTGTAAGAACTTGGTAATTACTAGCATTATTAAATATTTCAGTATCCATGAATATGTAGAATTATTTAATCACTCACGACAGGATCGTAGCTGTGAGTGTAAATCTGTATTAACACCTTATGGAATCCGGATTTCAGTAATGTATCAACCCCTACAACAGAAAACAACCTCGCAATATTGTTATCCAAAATTTCAGATAAGAGCATAAGAATGCCTGAGCACGATAATTACCTGCAGTAGAACCATGAAATAAAAAGCCAAAACTGAATTTTTTCCGAGAAAGTTTGATAAATCTTACAAAACCAAATTATATTCAATCCACTGTGAAGCCCATACATGAGCACAGAAAATGAAAGCAACAGACCATGAAATTAATAAACCTCACTGAAAGCTTGACACGGAGAATGCGGACGGTTAATTTCAAGTAATGAAGAAACAGAAAGTACCAGTTGAAAACAAATATATAGGATGCAAAGCCAAAAAATTTGCACAATGGAATGACGTTAAAAAAATGACAAGCAATAAAGATGAACACCTTGAAATAACCAAAGGATATCAGTGGACCAACACCTAAATTATATTCCGCTCCGTATGACGTAATTGTATGCGACTACGAAATACAAACAGATGCTTAAAGAAGTACACGTGGCAGAAGTTATCCATGGAACATAAAAGAGGAATCTAATACTATCTACCATCCAATATACTGACTAAGATTTAATTCCATTAGTAATGGAGCGACAGTACATGCACTGGTCTTCTTGGGTCAACGTCTGATTGAAGTTTAATGCTTTAGAATTTCTCTTACATTACTGACGATCGCAATCAGAATACTATACAGAGGGTTTAAAATGAAATGTTTGCATAAGTGCAGAAAGTATGGCGAAAAGACGTCATCTTTTATTTTACAATACATTCTTTAGAATATTGTTATCAAACAGGTGGCTGATCAAAATAAACTTCAAAAACTTTAATAAAAAACTGACAAAAAGCAAATAGATTTATAATGATGAACTTAAAACTGAATGCGAAGATAACTTGAAATATAAATTTACGATTGAATATGAAGATAACTTGAAATATGAAAATAATTTATATTAACGGTTTGCAAAAGAAGTTATCTCTGATATATTAACGGACGACTTCTCTGCGTTTTTCAAGAAATACATTTGTTAATTCTTTAAAAAGATTAAAAATGATCATTCATTCTGTAAATAATAAATTCATGAGTGATAACAAATGCTGAAATCGGTTGATGTAAATTAAATATATTTTTCTTATTTAAATTATCTTAGTATTAATATATCTTTAATGGTATTACAATAATTTTGTCTGATAAGCTAACATTTATATTTCTCTCCTTCACTCTCGCATGTTTTCTTGCTTTCATGTTTTGCATATGCGCAATATTATGTTTAAAATCGGTTGATGTAAATTAATTATAGTTTTCCTATTTAAAATTTTATTAACATTGATATAACCTTAAATGTATTACATCGTTTTCGGTGGATATGCTTCCATTTATTTTTGTCTCTTTTTCCTCTTCCTCTTCACACACTACAGCATGTCTTCATGAGTTCGTGTTTTGCATATGCACAATAGTATATATAAGAAAAAAATATACGAACGGATATAAACAACTGCATAATGGCACAGACACACACACACACACACACACACACACACACACACACACACACACACACGCACATATATATACTGTATACGCATTTAAAACCGAATAAAAAAATATAGCCACGAATGTCTCATACGTGATATATATAGGTTTCTCAAAGACAACATACTGCCTTAATTCTCCAATATAGATTCTTGTGGATGTGCCGTGCTTCAAAATCAATATACATTTAAGGAAAGTGAAAGATCTCAGTAACGGCTAGCGAAGACGCCAGATGCATTGCGGACAAGTTAAGGCTTGTCAGAGCGTGTACCAGCTGCTAGCCACGTGTCCAGACGAGATTTGTCGCCTCCGATATACGAAACAGTAAATAAAAAACTCTCACTGCTATTGTGAATTGCCATTTGGTTGAATAAATATCCGGTAGATAGAATTGAAACAACATTAAATGTTTTATTCAATGTTACCTATGTCGCAATGCATTTACAATATCGCTGATAAAGGCTTTCGAATCCTCTTTGAGACATTCACTTGTGCATTCCATATTCAATTCTTCACCGCAGCTTTCACCCCATATGTGTCATAATATTGTTGTACATTTTCCGATACTCAGTCTTTCACCATCTTCTGTGATGCATCGTAACTGCAATTCAAGTTGTAGGGATTACAACTTGTTTGTTGGCACGAATTTGACAATCGTCGCAGCTGGTTGTCTCCCATTGCGTGGTTTGTTTTCAATGTCAGTTTGCTCTTTAAACTTCTCTAGGCAACTGTACACATTGCACTTCTGAATGATGTCATCTCCGTAAACCCCCTGTAGCCTTCAGTGATGTCGAACTCGTAACAGCACGTTACTTCTGCTTGGAATCTATTATTTGCTGGAAAGGATAAAGAAAAGAAAGAAGAGTTACTATGGCAGATGAGTCATTTTACCAACGTTTGCAGTGTAAACGATTTATGTCAGCTAATGAAATTGTGAAAACTTCTTTTGGATACCATTCAGAACAACCCACGTTCATTGAAATACAGAATGTTTCCAGTGTTAAATGTATTCTGTCAGCATCAATGTATATTGCTCATTTCGTATGGTTAAAATATTGAAATCTCTAACTCCCAACATGCATAGAGCCGTGCTCTCATAAGATACATACGTATAACATAATTGTATGTATAATCTTCCTCTTGTATTATATGAAACCCATACGTTCTAAATATGCTATTCATTAGAACTCAGTTTTAACATACAAAATGAAGTTAAACATTAATAGCGTATGGAGTTATGATCCGTTGATAATGAACAACATATCCATCATGTGAATAAAGAGACATATACAGGAGTTTAGGCACCACCGCATGCAGTCTCTGGATAAAACTAGAGAGCCAGTGCCAGAGTGTACAGAAAGACTAGGAAGAATTTAGATGAAATCATAAATAAGGAGGGCAGTAGGACCTTCCCTAGATACCGGGGCAAAATTGGAACAAACTTCAAAGAGTTTGTGATCTAACAAGCAGAATAAACTCGTGGTACGAAACAGATGAATTTCAAGAGCTGAATTTTGTTGCGGCTGCACCGTATCAGGAAGGCTCTGAAAAACGCTAAGCTTAACATTAAAATCATGGATTAACCAGAGTCTTTCATCAGATCACAGTTACATAAGAAATACCGCTAAGCATTTTGCCCTGCGTGCTAACGATTCTGCCAGCTCGCCGCCTCTAGGCTGGGGATAAATAATGACGATGTCCTCCTCCTCCTCCTCCTCCTCCTCCTCCTCCTCCTCCTCCTCCTCCTCCTCCTCCTCCTCCTCCCCTCCTCCTCCTCCTCCTCCTCCTCCTCCTCAATGACATTCATCACTACCAACGGCAATAGTATCCGAAGCAAGAAAACGTATAAGAGCGAGAATAATGACAAGAAAATCTACAACTATAAAAACAGTGCTAAAATAGCTGCAAAATTATCGTCTACCATATCCGTTTCAAATTCGGCACAAAGCCAGCAGTTTTGGGGCACGGAGTAAGTCGATTACGCAGTGCTTAAGAGGCACTTATTTTATCAACCCCGAAAGGATGAAAAGCAAAGTTGACCTTGGCGGAATTTGAACTCGGAACGTAAAGACGGACGAAGTGCCGCTAAGTATTTCGTCCGGTGCGGTAACAATTCGGCCTGCTCACCGTCTTAATAGCGTCCATCGTATTAATATTTTGTGTTAGGACTTCAATAAGAAGGCTTGATCTGCTGAAATTAATGACTAAATATAGTGGAAACATAATTTCTTAGCTTTAAATGAATCGAACAATACACATTTGACAATGTGCTTGTGGCTACACTACGTCTTTAAAGGAATGAGAGGACAATTCCGTGCGGAAAGGTCTTTGATCTTAGATCTGATCGATCAGTTCTCAGCAACAGCAGCACCAGCAACATTTCTCGTATTGTTGCAGCTTGCATAATATGCAGTGGAGTTATTGGTCAATTATATCGATTCGTCGTCACTTGCCTCAATAGCAGTGAACGCGACTGTCAAGGATTACAACTGCCAGTGAACTGTCAACCCAAACATATGTCGCATTTATAGACTGTAGCAATTAAAAGAAACCATAAAATAAATGTCTGTCGATATCAACAATTAGGAATCATCAGTTCAGTCAATTGAATGACCTACTCTTTAAATTAGCCCGAATGTTGCTGAATATTCCACAGACAAGTGTACCCTTTACGCAAACCTCTAGCAGAATCGGCGTCACTCAGAGGGTGAGATAAGATTAATCCTATAATCCGATAAATTACATATAAAATCCAGTCCACGGAAACTTACTCAGTTTTCGTCACTTTAGTTTCAAGCACATAACGTGCGTACTAAGTCTTTGTTTAAGACGCCATGCTGCAGAATCGAACCTGGTTACCTCAAATACATTAGCATTCAGTGGATGAATATCACCCGTCCGACAGATTTCGAAACACTTCGAGGTTCGGCAAAACAAAACGGGATAATAAGTAGCAGGCCTAAAAAAATTTAAATACTTAGGTCGATTTGTTTAACTATATCCTTTCAAAGCGATGCTCAAGAATGGTCGTAGATCAACGACTGAAATTAGTAAAAGAGAAAAGATAAAGAATACAAACGTACAATGTTACGAAATGCATACGTACAGAATATACGAAGTCCACGCGGTGGAATGTAGTAATTGTAATGCCAGTGAGATATAAATATAAGGAAGCTGAAAGACATTCCCTCGGACAGTGAAGACAAAACAAACAACGATGAAAAGGTAAGTTATCCAGCTTAAGTAAGTGTTCTGTTCTATTCAGGCTCACCGCCTGACAATCATTAACATATTATTTTCTACTCTAGGCACAAGGCCCGAAATTTTTCGGAAGGGGGCCAACTGGTACTTAATTTATTGACCTCGAAAGGATGAATGGCAAAGTCGACCTCGGCGGAATTTGAACTCATAACGTAAAGACAGACAAAATACCGCAAAGCATTTCGCCCGGCGTGCTAACGTCTCTGCCAACTCACCACCTTACAATCATAAAGATATTATCTTCTTCTCTAGGAACAAAGCCCGAAATTTTTGGGAAGTGGGGCAATTGATAAGATCTACTCTAGTACGCAACTGGTACTTACTCTGAAAGGATGAATGCTAACGTTTCTCACCGCCTTAGCTTAAGTGTATATTACTTTGGACATAAATAAAAACGAAGACGTTTATAAACAATAATCGACAACTAACGAGGAATTTAGACGTGCTAAACTGGATTATACATTTTCAAAAGCAATTTGTGGTGCACGTAGCTTCGTGATTAAAAGTCTAAAACTTCAGCTTCAAAAAAAGCCAGTTATGGAACGTATGTAATTTACACTCTTCGTATTCAGTAAATGAATGGAACTCTTCAAAACTTTCGGAAACATCCTAGAAATTCAATCGAAACAAAACACGTATACACATGTATAACACACATATGTACACATTTATACGTTCTTTATATATGAACGTTAGAACACCATTATTCAACATTTCTTAAAGTACAGCGCATGATACTATTTGTGTGTATTGTTAACGATTCTTGTTTCATGGCCGGAGACCAACTTGTGTAACGATAAAATTAGAAACAAAAAATATAAACATCATTCATTTATAAATTGTCTATTTTAGTGTATTAGCCTGTAGGCGTCTATTCATATACGATTTTACGTAAAGCTGTATGCGTATATATATATACATACATACATATATATATATATATATATATATATATATATATATATACACATGCATATATGTACACACACACATATATATATCTATGCATATGTATATGTGTGTATATGCATATACATATGTATATATATATGTGTGTGTGTGTATATAAATATGATATATATGTATACCTATATATCCATATATATACCTATATAATATATAAGTATATATATATATATATATACCTATATAATTGTGTGTGGATATATATATATATATATATATATATATATATATATATATATATATATATATATATACATACTCATGCATATGTACGTATACCTATATGTATGTATTTATGTATTTATGTATGTATGTATATATGTTTGTACTTGTATGGATGATGTATACATGTAACCATGTAATGTGTGCATGTATGCATGTATGTAGATGCGTAAGTGTGTATCAATCTCACTATTTGTATTTGTCTTAACATTGCATATCGATAGATAACATTAAAATAACATGCCAGTAACACTAGACTTTTGTCAATACGATGCAAAATATCAATGAAATCGAGTCTAGAAATCTGTCTGCACCAGAGTGTCTTGTTTATTGGAGCTACAATTTAGTGCATGGCTGTAATGATATCTCACTAACATGTCAGTTTGATATTAGGAATTGGAAAAGAAAAAGGATATCAGAAAAATGAACATAGAAAAAAAAATTCAACAGAATTCTTTTATTACCCGGATGTAGTAGTAATAGTAGTAGTAGTAGTAGTAGTAGTAGTAGTAGTAGTAGTAGTAGTAGTAGTAGTAGTAGTAGTGATTGTGGTGGTAGTCGTGGTATTGGTAGAAATTGCTGTAATGGTAGTAATAATAGATGTATTAGAGGCAGTGGTACGTAGTGATAACTATAACAACAAATATTATTAATAGTAATGATTGCGTTAATGATGATGATGATGATGATGGTGATTATGCTGATGATGATGACTGTGACGATTGTGATGGTGTTAAGGATGATGATGAGGATGATGATGAGGAGGAGGAGGAGAAGGAGGAGGAAGAGGACAGTGGCGATGATCACGATGATGCTGATGATGTTAAAGTTGATGATGATGATAATGATGATGACCGTGACGATTGTGATGATGATGATGAGGAGGAGGATGGTGATGATTATCATGATCATGAAGATGATGATGACGATGACGATGATGATGATTTTTATTATTGTTAGTGGCATCATATATATTGTCAAAAAAAAAAAAAATTCAGTATTTGCTTTATCATTTATTTACCGTCGGTGATGGAGAGATGATAGAAATGATAATTATGATAAATATTCTTGCTAAAGAGTACGTCCATGCCCATCTAATTGATTGATAAGTGTACTATTGAGCACTGTACAGAGTTGCTGACTCGTTCGTCAAAATATGACCTTGCCTATCGAGTTACATAGGCAAGCATGCTAAATAATGTACTACGTGAATAGTTTACAATAACAGTACATGCATCACCATAACAACCGCTATATATGCGAAAAATCAACAGGCACAGAAGGAATAATGATAATAATAATATTATTATTATTATTAATAATAATAATAATAATAATAATAAAAAAAATAAAATAATAATAATAATAATAATAATAGTAGTAGTAATAATAATAATAATAATAATAATAATAATAATAATAATAATAATAATAATAAATGCCCGGATGCAATACCAGGCAGTGGCTCTCATGGCTTCTGATCTGAATTGATTGGAAGTGTTATCATGTAGAGAGTACACGGATAAGTCTCAACGCACGAAGCTTTCGGCCCTTGAGTCACTCTGTTGCTTCTGCCAAATATTAATAAAAATATGCCGGTTCTCATATTTTGAGCTTTCATTTTCCTGTTTGCATCACTATACCTGAATATACCAATATATCATCAGCAGGCGTAGCTGCGTGGTAAGCCGCTTGCTTACCAACCACATGGTTTCGGGTTCAGTCCCACTTCTTGGCACATTGGTTAAGTGTTTTCTAGAATAGCCTCGGGTCCTCCAGAGACTTGTAAGTGAACTAGGTGGAGTCTCTCTCTCTCTCTATCTATATGTATATATCTATTTGTGTGTACCTTCATGTACCGCACCACTGCTTGACAACCAGAGTCGATATGTTTATTTACCTGTAACTTAGTAGTTCGGCAAACAGAACCCGATAAAATAAGTACCAGGCTTTAAAAAAAGGTCTGGAGTCGATTTGTTCAGCTTAAAACCTCCAAGGCAATGCCCCAGCATGGCCGCAGTCAAATCACTAAAACAGGTAAAGATAAAATATATATAAAATTCTGCTTTCATTTGTATACACTGAAGGTCCTACAATTTCTAGTAATTGTCATATATAACACTATTTTAGCCTTTTTAACTAGCATGAGCTAGTCCGTAAATTTGTTGATAAGTTACATTACTAAGAGTCATTACGGCAAATCTAAGATGAAATTAAAAACCAGAAGACGTTCATGGAATGTTTTCATCCTTTTTCTTCTTCCGTAAACATTTCAGGTTCAAGAAAATGTTCATAGTGTTTACGTACAGAGGAATTAGAAGTTTCCAGTGTCTTCTCCACCTCATGAAAATGTTTTAAGAACGGTCAATTTTGTACCTAAATATTTAATGCGTGTAAAAATATTGAAACACACTGAATTGTTGAGGAATAAATAATATAGAAACGTTACATAAATTTCATTAGGACTCCTACGTTATTAATACACTATGATATCATTATGCTAGTAAATATTAATGTATCTCTGCGCTGTATTCAACCATAACCCTTGTATAAATTCGTGTACAGCAATAGCCAACGCACTTATGAAGGGAAGTTACATATATATATATATATATATATATATATATATATATATATATATATATATATATATATATATATACACTTTCTTTTCGGTAAAACACTTTTGACGTCCACCACAATTTTCTTGAAAGCAGTAGTAACTTCCCTTCATAAATGCGTTGGTTATTGCTGTACACGGATATATATATATATATATATATATATATATATATATATATATATATATACACTTTCTTTTCGGTAAAAAACCTTTGACGTCCACCACAATTTTCTTGAAGGCAGTAGTAACTTCCCTTCATAAATGCGTTGGTTATTGCTGTACACGGATATATATATATATATATATATATATATATATATATATATATATATATATATATATATATATATATATATATATATAACGTGTAAATATATATAGCGTGTAAATCACTCTCAAATGACGTGTCCTGTTTAAACTATCATGGAAAATTAAATGAGATCGAAATAGCTTCAATGTCTATGAAAAGCAATCTACTTGTTCGATGCCAATTTAAGACTAAACTGCAAAGTCGGCCATGCTGCAATTCATTCAGATAATAGTTAAAAGGAAGATGAGTATCACCGTTAAAATTAACGAAATACTTTAGTGTAGTGTGTTCCTACATTGTTTATTTCTCAATAATTCAGCATGTTTCAATATTTTTACACTTTTTAAATATTTAGGTACAGTAAAAGTCTACTGTCAACACAAAATTTAATAGTAACATTTTCACAACTTCGGCTTTAACTAATACCATCGTAACAAAATGTTTTAGCTAACACAGCAGTTAATATTTTCATTGTCTAGTTTATCATAATCAACGCCATTACTAAGACTAACATTCACCTCCAATAATAATTCCATTTACGAAATTTACACAACATGCAGGAAAGTCTCCTAAAAGTCAAAATTTATCGTTTTTCTAAAAACATGGAAGACATTCGAAAAGGTCGTCAAATGTACATTATTAAGAATCAATGAGCTTAGGTGGATCTGCCATACTATAAGAAGACTGAAATTAGCCGATTGAGCTGACACGAACCACAGTCATTTTAATAGCTAAAAGAATAAATACTTTTATTTAGCGTTGTGAAATGCTAAGAGCGCAGCACAACATTATAGGAAATCTGGTCATCGGAGCTCATCTCTAAATTACTTGACCTCAACATTAATTTGAAGTAAGGCAATTTCGACTGAGGGAGTGAGTCATATGTACCACATCTTTTCTCACATGGCTAGTAAACATCTGTGAACGATGACATCAGTGATGTTATGGGCATCACCCTATATCTATGCACATGTGAAGGTAAGTGACTTAACGGTTAGGATATTCAGCTTACGATCCTAGGGTCGGGATTTCGCACGTTCTGTCCTTAAATATGTCTGTGAAGTGCTCAGCCATTTGCACTTCAATTTCACGAGCAGGCTGTTCCGTTGATCGGCTCAGCTGGAATACTCGTCTTTGTAATCGACTAAGTACCAGTTTTAAAAAAAAACAACATGTGAATGTGTAAGATATACTATGACTAGAGAATATTCGTTATGGCGGTCAGTGTTCAGAACGCTGTTCAATCGCCTGGAGTTAAACATCAATAACAGCAAAAGAGTAGCACCGACAACTAAAGCAGCGACAATAAGAGTAATCGTCCATACACAGCATCAATATCCGCGATGTAATCTCTGCCAACTTCAGTACCAATTTAACTATTCCACTAATAAATATTAACGATGCCATTATGCATTTTTGTTTTATGATGCAAAAAGTATTCGATCTTTTATTATTGGGAACATACAAATTGGTAGATTTTGAACTTTTCCAGTGGAGATTATTAATGAAAGAGAACTCATCCGAAAACCAAAGAATGGGAATTATCTCAATCTAGATTTACCAAAAATTGTTTTTTCCACATATTCTTATGCTGCTCATCTGAATCTCGACCATTGCTAATTACTACCATGGGCATAATCCACAAAAGTATCGAGTGGATATCTTTTCTTGATCTTCTCTTATCTCCATAGTCATCTAAGATGATTTCTTGAAATATCAAATCAACCCTAGTACTTGATTGGTACTTTATATTATTGATCAGAAAAGGAAAGGCTAAAGTTCACCTCAGCCAAATATGAACATAGATCCTAAAGGACTCTGGCACAATACTGCAGATATTTTCTTTGATGCTTTAAAAACGTTTAAAAAATCGATGCCATTATACTTTAGGCTTTAGTTTGAAATTCTCAACAAGATGAATGTTAGCCAAGACAGAATTTGACGTTGACTTCAGTGGGATCTGAACCGAAGCATAAAATGCTTTTAATTACATCCTGCAATGTATTTTGTTCGACGCTCTACCAATTCTTTTACACTAACTTCAAAATCTGACGCCGTTATTGATTTCTTACAGAATCAAAATTCTCATGATTTTCTAAGGGAGAATGAAATTTCGTAAAGCTGATACTGTCAAATTTATTGCTAATATCTTCAATAACTTTACTGAAAATCAATCATAAGACCATATTCGAAGCATGATTAAGGAAGTGCTTCTCAAACAGTGAAAATCAAGGGGTATCGATGTGTGTTGCGTATTTTTTTAAATATAATTATACAAATATATTTAGTAAAACAAGGGTTTCTTCATGTCGCTTCTAGATTTTCAAATTTTAAACCTTTTACCTTTCTTAAAACACAAACCTTTTTGTCTGAAAATATTTACAAATTCTTTTTCACTTTCTTTAAAGAATAGGTTTTTCTATAATTTTCTAAGTGCGTAGCGTCAAAATATTCATCGTTCTTAGTGCCAACAAAATCGACCAAAATCAGTCTGGAACGGGAGAGTCGGGTAGGGGATAAAAGAGGCATCTAAGTAAATTATGAGTTTCAAGGCTGTAGTTAGACACAAATACTGTACCAATTTTACTGCTCTTAATAGTCACTGGATCCACGCTAATAATTTGATCTGAATAAGGTGAATAATATATATAGATTCGTCATGATAGATCGCTAGGCAGTACTTATTCTTTATTTTCTGTTCTTTATTTTCCCCCCTTGTTTCTTTCTGTGTTCCTTTCTGTGGAAGAGCGTAGGCTCGAAACGTTAAAAACTTCTTGACTTCCCGACCGTTAAACTAATACATCTGTTTGTAGTCTACACCACCTGTCTTCGTCTTTTTTTTGGTGAATTCTCCCTGAATAATATATATATATATATATATATATATATATATATATATATATATGGAAGCGCAGGAGTGACTGTGATATAAGAAGCTTGCTTCCAAACTACAGGTAACCGGAATTAGTTGCACTGCGTGGTACCTTTTATTATAGTCAGGGACTGACCAAAGCTTTATGAGTGCATTTGGTATATATATATGTGTGTGTGTGTGTGTGTGTTTGCGCGAGTGTGTGTGTTTGTTTGTGTGAGTGTGTGTGCGTGCGTGCATGTGTGTGTTTGTTTGTGTGAGCGCGTGTGTACGTGCATGTGTGTGTTTGTTTCTGTCAGCGTGTGTGTGTGGGCGTGAATGTGTTGTGCATGCATGTATGTAAGTGGGACAAGTTGAAAGGCGGTATTTTGTTCAAGGTCTCAACGTTCTATCCGATCTTGCGATCTTGAAGGCAACACATGAATTACTAAGTAACACACCTTCACAGAAATGCTATAATATGGGCCAAAAGAACATGTGTGTTTCCTAATAGGAATCAGTGGTCTTCGATGCACGTTGGTAGCACAGTGCTTTTGGATGCCCCGGAGTCCTTGAAAACTTCAATCAATAGCTGATGAAGTGAGAGTTTGTCAGTGGACGTTGTACACAGAATAAATAACGTGTTAAAGATCAATGCCTAAATATATAACTGAGATAACATATAATTGAGGTTAAATATGTAATTGAGGTCGTATGTAAATTAGCTTATTTAATTATATAATTTATTTTATCTAGGAGGGTCATTATGCTAATAATTAACACACCTAGTCGTTCTATTTCAAGTCGTCATTATTTGTCAATTTGTTAACTTTGAACTACTTAACAATTGGGTTCTTTGAATTAACATTGAGCTAATAATTCACTCAATCATGTTTGTCTAAGAACTTTTTGTCACCATTCGCAACATTATCAATAACATGTCTACTCTACGCCACGTCAGATTACACAAATGAAATAAATATGTATTCATTTATATGAAAAAGAATATGTCGAAATACAAACGTGATTCAATAAATCGCATAGATATGTATCCATGCGCTTGAACATACAGATGTATGCATGCGCCCGAGTAATCATATGTAAATTTATACACACAAAATTATACAGATGCGGTTTTAAGCGGAATACCACAGAAATAACTGTATCTGGTATTCATCACATTTTATACTGATATCACCGAAATAATTGTAACTGCTACTAAAATCATTTTACGCTCATCTTGTTTTTCTGTTTTCCTCTTCTGGTTGTACATTGTAACTCACTATACAAAAAATATATCATTAGATTTCCTGCACCTATGGATAACATTTTATGGAAGTACAAATCCATAACATTAATGTCAGTGTCAATGTCTGGTTGGTCGGTTTATTCGTATCGAATAATGCATAAAGGATACGCCCAAATTTTACTACGCCTAAATTTACATATGTATGTACGTGTGAATGTAGCTAGGGTTCCT
>NC_142933.1:95478141-95480641 GCF_046866305.1 Octopus bimaculoides
GGAAAGCTACAGGGAAAGAGTGAGAGAGAGAGAGAGAGAGAGAGAGAGAGAGAGAGAGAGAGATGCAAAAATTACCGTTGCATAATTGTTCGATCTATTTCTGCAATGCATGTCTGTGTCCATAGTACAGAGAGCAGATTAAAGACTTCCATTATGAAGGCAGAAGAGAGTGGATCTTAACTTTCAAGTGGTTTCCAATTAGAAATTTTAGTGACAACCATGCAGTTATATCGACCACTGCTAAGTGAGTGTTTTGATAGCTTCCAAGTCGATAAAAGGATTTTTATTTAATTGACTACTACACACTTGAATAAGTGAGATATTTTCAGTACAGACTTTCCAAGAGCCTGTTTGCAAACCCTTCCATACGTTGAAGATATTAAAGTTACTTGAGGTAATGAAAAACTAAGCCAGCATCTTTCTACGTATGTGTCGTGGATACATGTTATATTTCACATGAGTCGAATTGTTATAGTCTGCTAAAGCATTCATGTTGCTGGTACAAAATTTCGTTTAAAAAGCAGTAATCCAAATAAGAAACATTCAAAAGAAGGAAGAGAGGATGAAGGCATATATACATATGTGAATATAAAATAGGCATAAAAGGTCGTTCTGAAAAGTGACGTAGAGAAATT
Source organism: Octopus bimaculoides (assembly GCF_046866305.1). Lineage (NCBI taxonomy): Eukaryota > Metazoa > Mollusca > Cephalopoda > Octopoda > Octopodidae > Octopus > Octopus bimaculoides. The sequence goes on from NC_142933.1 coordinate 95,478,777, forward strand.
GCGTACACTCCTGAGATCTCACTATCTGCTGGCAACACTAAACTGAAAAGCGCACGCGCATGTATGTGTGTGCGCATGTGCATGTCTATGTGTGTATGTCTGTCTTTGTATGTGCATGTGTGTGTGTGTATGCGTGTGTATCAACGTTAGGGAATACAATAAGCGTAACCCGAGTCTCGAGATACTGAAACATGTTGTTCATATGTATCAGGATATCCTTGCCAACGCAACGCGATTTTCGCATGGACGCTGAAAATGCAACTGCGAAACACTCTGTGAACCGATATAAAGATGGGTACTGATTGAGGATTGAACTCGAATTTATCAACCCCCTTTTATGTGCTCTATCGTATGCATTATACATTCACACACAGACATATACTGCAAGGTCAATAAATACAAACATTTCTCATTGAGTGATGGAGTACTTTTTATGTCACCCCTATATTAGTAAACTATGTGTGTGCGTGTGTGTGTGTGTGTCTGTGTCTGTATGTGTGTGTATGCTTATGTATGCACGTATGTATGCACGTATGTATGCATTAATGCCTTCGTCATTAATAAAAAATTTACGCCAGCAAATTGCAAAGGCAGTGATGTGTTTATCAGTGTTTTTCTATACCAGTAAAAGTGAGAGGTGTTTAAGCAAGCGGTTGATGGTAGATATTGATATCGTTTCAAGACACAGAATTAGTCATTCAGCAAATCTACCTCCATTGCTCGACAATTTTCATCTGCTTTTGTCAATATTAGTACTATACATATCAGAAAGAAGCTTTCTCCAAAACGATACTAGTTTTGAGGCCTAGTTTGACGTATTAAGACACAAAATAATTTCCTTGATAATAAGAAAACCTCAAAAATCGTACGACGTCAATAATATGTTTGTGTTTGTGTGTGTGTGTGTGTGTGTGTGTGTTTGTGTGCGTGTGCGTGCGTGTGTGTGTTATCTTGAGCGAGTGTCGTTTGCTATAGCTTGGGACCGACCAAAGCTTTGTGAGTGGATTCGGTAGACAGAAACTGAAAGAAGCACGTCGTATATAAATACGAATATATATAGATATATATATATGTATATATATATGTGTGTGTGTGTGTGTGTGTGTGTGTGTGTGTGTGTGTGTGTGTACGTCTGTATATGTGAGTGTGTGTGTGTGTGCTGTGTATGCATGTACGTAAGTAGGGCAAGTTGAAAGGCAGTGTTTTGTTCGAGATCTCAACGTACAAACCTATCTTACGATTGTGAAGGCACTTCATTAACCACTAAGTAACAAACCTCCAAACAGATGACGTAATGTGCGCCAGAATATGTTAAAAAAAAAGAAAAGAAAAAATTGAATAAACCGAGCTTAAAATATTACAGCGAATAATAGTATCTGGCGAAAGTATTTACTCAATCTACCCATCGCACCCTGTACATATATATATATGTGTGTGTGTGTGTGTGTGTGTGTGTGTGTGTGTGTGTGTGTGTGTGTGTGTGTGTGTGTGTGTGTGTGTGTGTGTGGTGTATATGTGTGTGTGTGTGGTGAATGTGTGTGTGTGTGTCTGTGTGTGTGTCTGTGTGTGTGTGTGTGTGTGTGTTTGTGTATTCGCAAATTAGCTGCGCAGTATTTCTTCAACTCTGCAAATGTTGTTGCTCTCTGTTTTGTGTATGCATTGTATATACTCCTTTATGATTTTACTGTTTATCACACGTTGCCTGAGTGATACAATGCGACATTCAAAAGCTGTATGTATGCCTGTATATATGTAGGTAGGTAGGTATATACGTATGCATGCATGTCTCTTTTGTTTTTCACCATTTAAATTCCTCCTCTGAAGAAGGAGCTGGTCTCTAACAAAGATACAAAGATACAAAGCTC
>NC_142933.1:95483141-95545641 GCF_046866305.1 Octopus bimaculoides
AGAGAAAATAGAATGAATATAACTACAGAACGCTTGTGTTGTATTGTTAAAGAATATATTTAAATCGTTATGTAAGAAAAATGTTATAAAATTTTGCGTATAGTAACCGTTGTTTTTAGAGAAATAACCGGTTTCGTATTTTCTTTTCAAATTTCTCAAATGTCTTCACCTATATTGTGTCATATCTTCGGCATGTTGTGAAATATGGAGAAGGTAATCAGGGATATTTCCGGTATAAGGGAGATAAACAAAACTGTTGGGAATGACAGGGGAAGGTAATCAGGGATTTTTCCGATATAAGGGAGATAATCAAAAATGTTGGGAATGACTAGGTTTTATTAATTTAACATGATTTGGTGTAGAAGGAATAGAATGTTACAAGTGGTTAGGTTTTGTTTTATATTTTTTTCAATGAGGTGAGTTTCCTTATTTTAAAATATTAGAAATAGTTAAGTTTTGGCTTATATTTTTCAATGAAGAAGGTTTCCTTAGTTAATCTAACTTGTGTTGGTGTTCCAATGGCACATTGATAGAATGCCCAAAATGCAACACACTGGGTACAAACCCGCTACTCACTTATATTACTTCCATTGAATTTGTTTACAATTATATTAACTCACACTGTCCAATTAAAGTAGATACATTTATGTTTAAGCATAAATTAAGCAAAATACATTTTTTCTTTCAGTGATCCAATTGATTTATTGACCATAGTGGAGGGTGTCTCAAATTTAAGGCAACCAACTATTTTAAATTTTGTCAAAGCAAACTATTTTCATATTTCAGATCCGAGCGTTGCAATGCTATGGTGAAGGAAACACAATCATGACACTACCACATTTATTCGATATTCAGAGTGCAGGAGTGGCTCTGTGGTAAGTAGCTTGCTTACCAACCACATAAATCCGGGTTCATTCCCACTGCGTAGCACTTTGGGGAAGTGTCTTCTACTATAGCCTCGGACCGACCAAAGCCATGGGAGTGGATTTGGTAGACAGAAACTGAAAGAAGCCTGTCGTATATATGTATATATATATATATATATATATATATATATATATATATATATATATATATATATATATATATATATATATATATATATATATATATGTATGTATGTATGTGTGTGTATATCTTTGTGTGCATGTGTTTATCCCCCCACCGACATCGCTTGACAACCGATAGTGTTGTGTTTACGTCCACGTAACATAGCGGTTCGGCAAAGGAAACCAACAGAATAAGTACTAGGGTTACAAAATGCAAGTCATGGGGTCGATTTTCTCGACTAAAGGTGGTGCTCCAGCATGGCCGCAGTCAAATGACTGAAACAAGTAAAAGCGTAAAAGAATAAAGAGTATATGACCACCTCTGTTTCGAATAATAGCCTTAAGTCTAGATGCGAATGTCTCACACGTGTCACGCAGCAGTTCGTGCAGAATCGAAGCCCATTCCTGGCGCAGTGTTGCTTTCAGAGCGCCGGGCGACGCATGAAGATAGCTCGAAGCCCTCGTCTCCAAAATGGACCAAGTAGAAAAGTCCATAAGTTGAGATCGGGGCTTCTTGAGGAACATACATTCTTGCATATGCACGACGGAATGTTTTTCTGAATCCAGTTGCTTTATTCAACATAGTTATATCGTTCTAATCTTATGCTAAAGAGGAATGGTGAAGAAATTGGCGATTCGATCCTGAAATGCTCCATTCTGTGCCCATCATTTCAGGAGTTACTTGCCAAGCCTTGGTATGACCAGTATTTTGTGAGAGGAATGTGGCTGATGGAGATTATGCTAAAGCCATCAAATACATTTAGAAATATTCAGGATTTTATCAAAAGTAATATATCTTAAACAGATATTGTATGGCAGAAATCTTTGTGTTTTATACGGTTCCTAGTCTATTCCCCTTGCAATCATGTAAATGCTTCCTATCTATCTATCTATCTTTCTATCTATCTATCTATCTATCTATCTATCTATCTATCTCTCTATCTATCTATCTATCTATCTATCTATCTATCTATCTACATATATATATGCATGTATATAGAACTGATTACTGGATGATGGATATTTCTCATCATTGGAAATGTCATGCAATTAAACTTTGTTTTTCCGGATTGCTGCGCACATTGAGTTTCTTTCTTTCTTTCTTTCCTTCACTATATATATATATATATATATATATATATATATATATATATATATATATATATATATGTGTGTATGTGTGTGTGTGTGTGTGTGTGTGTGTGTGTGTGTGTGTGTGTGTGTGCATGATTAATATAAACAGCAGCTTGCAATGTTTCACCAAGGACGAGTTACAAATGCCACTAAATGCGACTAGAATAAGAGCTAAGCAGCTCTAATGCTATAGTTAACGGTCTCTGTTAGCGATTGTTTTCATAACTACATGCATATATACACACCCACATCCACACCCACACACCCACCCACGCACACACGTACATGCATACATACATACATACATACACACACACACACACACACACACACACACACACACACACACACACACACACACACACACACACACACACATATATATGTGTTCTTGTTTGTCAGCGTCTTTCATTAATGTTTAATGTTTATCGGTGAAATAAGCATACTTCGGCAAAATATAAAGGATTCCCTTAATACATTCTTTGTATAGAAATTCAGGGAAGAATACGTCTGTCCCTTGAATATATGTAACCAGCATCATTTGTGTATACATGTTACACCATATAACGATTTCTGATTTAAGCATAAGTCAGCCATTTTTAAGGGGGGAAGATTTTTCTATTCCATCGACATTAATTAGTACTTGATTAATATTTTATTTTAGCGATGAGAAATAAAGTTTATCTTGGTGTGATTTGTACTGACAACATGAGAATTTCGAAGAAATGCTGCAAATCAGTTTCTCCTATGCTCTAATGATATTGCCAATTCAGAGTTGTAACCAAGGTGGAATATATAAGGTCCTTTAAATTTCAGGCTGGTATATGGTAGTCCTTTATGTTATGTGTTCAAATTCTACCTATGTCGTTTTGTTTTCAGCATTCTGATGAAACAAGCATGAGTCACGAAATAGGACGCTGTATGAGCGACTCTCACTTCACTCTAACATCTCATGGAAACAATAAGGATGATTACTTGTTGATGGATAGCTCTCATCATTGGAAAGGTCAAACAATTAAACTCTATTTATCCGGACTGTTGCGTGCATTAATAGATAATAAATACTAAGTAGTACTGGATGGGAATATTTCTCGAGGTCTCCACAATAGAATGACTTGTCTCCATCATCATGATCACCATCACAATGAGTATCATCATCATCATCATCATCATCATCATCATCATCATCATCATCATCATCATCATCTTCACCATCATCACCATCGACGACGACAATAACAACAACATCGTTTCCAGCTGCTGCTGCGCCGGCCGCCATCGTTGTCGTCTTATTCTTCATTATTGCAAAATTACAGCCACCTGTCACTAATATTGTTAATGTACTGCAAGAAAGGTGTTACAATCGCGAACTCGCATGCGAATGTTATTGAGAATAGTAGAAATTACTCTTTTGCTATCAGGAGTATTTGATAAAAGTCAAATTATACTTATTGTATGTATACCGTATATCCTGATATCACCCATAGTAGCAAAAGTGTATTAATAGTTTTGCATCAATTGAAGCGATGTAGTCATTTGGAATAATTACGTATAATTTCGTATAATTTTTTCTAGTGACCAAAATTCTAACGATTTATGCAAATATCCTAGTGATTAATGCAAAGAAAAAGAATACGCCATTAACGAACAAATTACATGAAAGGGTATCTAACGAAAATATCCATTTCAATACATATCAACTATTGCGGGGCTTTTTTTCCAGCTATGGCTAACTAATGTGTCATTCAGTCTCTCCTACTTCTCCTGCTCAATCCCCCTTCTTCTCCTCACCTAAGTCTCTTCCTCTGCTATATATATATATATACATATAATATATATATATATATATATATATATATATATATATATATATATATATATATATATATATATATATATATATATATAAAATTCTTTTTCTCTCACAGTATGTGGAGCGTTTATTTACTTATCGCTTGCGACGAAACGAAGTTAGTTCGTTCATCCTGTACCTATAATGTTAACTATCTATCTCTCTTTTACTCACTCTTCCTTGTCTATTGGATGCAAGGCGGGACTGGGTACTAGCCGAGCATCAGACCGAGCAACGAAAGAAAGAAGGAATCAACTATCGAACGAACGAACGAACGAACGAACGAACGAACGAACGAACGATCGAACCAACCAACCAACCAACCAACCAACCAACCAACCAACCAACCAACCAGCCAACCAACCAACCAACCAACCAACCAACCAACTAACAATATATATATATATATATAAGGAAAGCAGAAAATGGAGATACAAATGATGAATAATGATTTACATCAGTTATCATATAGTTATTTCTATACGTGTATAGAAATGTACCACTAAATATTACAATTACCCCAATTTTATTTCTAAATTCTAGTCAGTCGAATGTTTCCCAGTGGGTCAGAATGTAACACGAATTGATTATCGCCGTTCTAACTTTCTCCTTTTTCTTTTTCTTTTTACTTTTATCTTATTTACTTTTCCGCTCTGATAGCATTCCGTGATTCAAATTGGTATAATTAATTACTTACAATGATTATTATTATTATTATTATTATTATTATTATTATTATTATTATTATTATTATTATTATTGGGGTGGTTAAATCTGAGTATCACGCTAACGGAAACAGCTGTAAGTTGAGTTTCTGTCTTTGGTAATTAATTAGTATATGATAATTGTTGTAAATCAGTTGTTATTCATCAATTTTACCTCCATTTTCTGTTTTCTTCGAATATTGGTAAGCTTTAGATTATTGTTGTCATTATCTACCATTTATGCGCATTAATACCAATACCCATGTTTAAATATAGGTAATACACCAGGGATTCATTGGATTACAAGTATCACATAGACGGTTGTTATAACTTAATTCACCTATATATATATACATATAAATATATTATACGTCGGTATGTTTCATTAAATTCTGCTTTGTTTCAATCGGAATTAACATGGTTAAGAATTCTTCTTCCCAATAATGCACTCCAGGATTCTGTCTCACTTCAAGTGTTATTTACCATAGCATGGGGTTTACCTTTAACTGACTAGTAAAATGCAGTATATGGAAAACTACGGGAAAGCAACAAATGGACCTTTGCTAAAGCTCGTCTGATGGGCTGTACCAAAATTCAAATTCCAGCTGTGTCATCATAGCGAATTATGATGGTCTTACCTGGAAATTACGTTAAGCGAACTCGTGACTGTAAAATTACCCAACAGCTGTATGTGAATCGCGTAAGAAGGTAGTTCTCAAAATGAAAGCGTTAAATTTCTGATACTAGAAACTGACGGAGATCCATTTCTTTACTAATTTGTTGAGGAAATCTGAAGGCTATAAAATTGTGAAAGTTAACCTGAAAAAGCGTTGACTTGTTTGAAACATTTTTAAAGTACAAAAGGAAGTATAGTTTTGGTACTTCATAATATCTATAATGGTGAATCCAGAGCGAATTTCCATCTTATCTAACAACATTTAGAGATAATTGGTAATGAAAGAAAAAAAAATGTATGATGAAACCTGTAAGAAACAAACCACGGGCAACAAATAACTAAATGTTTCATAATTGTACAAAAGACAAAGGGATGAGATAGATGAGGGAACAGCACCAAGGTGTATTAGTTTGACACTGAGAAAATAATTCGAAGAAGTGTTTGAAGTTTCGAGCCTACGCCCATCTAACAAAAGGAGAGAGGACAGAAACCAATGAAAAGAGGAAAGAAAACGGGGAGAGGAAACACGCAACCAATTACAAAAACACCAGGATAAACAAATATGGTGCTCTGAACTTTCCACATAAATAAATCAATAAGTGGTTGCTGTCCAGTATGCATAGCAACATATGAGTAATTTGACTGGGCGTTGAATGACATCTGAGCAATTGATGTCAAAACTGGAAGTCACATTTGAGTTTTCCATAGGCATGGGTGAGTGGTTCTCAACAACTGATCTTAGGTTAAGCTCCACTGCACAGCACCTTTTTCAAGTATCTTTTACTTTAGGCCTGGGACACTCAGTACCTTGTGTGTAAATTTGGTGGATGGATACTGTGTCGAAGCCTATATATATGTATATATATATATATATATATATATATATATATATATATATATATATATATATATATATATATATATATATATATATATATATATATATATATATATATATATATATATGTATGTATGTATGTATGTATGTATGTATATACACATAATCAAAACTGTCTGGCGAACGGGAACGTGAAACTCTGAGTAGTAGTTTTTTGTGATATTTTTGTGATGGGTTTCAGCTTTAATAACAAAGTATATTACTCTACCTCCGGTAATCGAGTAATATTTTATCCCACCTTGTTTCACATATATCTGCTTACTCTGGAATATATGCAAGTGTGTGTGTGTGTGTGTGTGTGTGTGTGTGTGTGTGTGCGTGCGTGTGTGTGCGTGTGTGTGCCTTGCATGTGCGTCTGTGTATGTATGCGTGTGTGTTCAGGTGTCAATTCACGTGTGTGTGTGTGAGTTTGATTGTATATACGTATTGAAAATGCAGTGAAGAGTTTCGGCAAAAAAGAGGGATAGAATATGTACTGGACTTTAAAAAATTAACGTAGTGGATTTGTCCGAATAACCGTTTGATGGCAGAGCCATAGAATGGCAGCACTTCAGTGTCTGAAACCAGCAAAAGATCAATAGTGGTATAGATTGCTTCTTCCCGAAACGTTGAAATGTAGCTGATGTCTCACATCGATTGAAGCAGACTTTGAAAGTCGTATCACGTCGCTTCTATGTCTACCTGCCATCAAGTGTTGATGTTTCTAAGTCTACAAATTCGACGCAGTTAACTTTGTGAGAAGTGGGAGGAAGTATTCTGGAACTGATGACCAACGACACACGCCCAAAGATTTACTGCAAATAGTCAGCAGAAGAAACATGTATACCGGCGGTTGTTCATGCCTGGCTGTATTGCCTCAAAGTAGAAGAAACGTATCCAAATGCCCCAAAGTGTAAGCAACACTGATAACCAAAAACGCCTATTTTGAACAACTAACAACTGAGATTTTAGCTCTCGTTTTGAATGACAAGATATAAGAAAATATGTGACGCATAAATGTAATAGGGTCGCTAAAAAATCACACTTAAGCGACATGAGATGCATGCTGATTGCGTCAATCTCGCACACGTCATAAATAGTTGTCATTGCATATCATTTACGTATGAGGCATGGTGTAATGTTCAGAAATGATGATCCTGAGGCTATAAATATAAGGAACTCTAGTAAGTTGAAGGGTATAGTAACTCATAATATTAAAAATCACAGGTAGAAAATTAAAACTAAGAACTCAGTAAATTGCAAGTATAGCACACTGATTATAATTATCTCTAAGAGAAGAACGAGATGGTAATTTGTACAGTAGTGAATACTGCCTAGTTGGTGTCGATATAATATTATAGATTAGTGAAAAAGAAAAAGTATACAGCGCAAAAATGAGAAATCAGAAGTGACTACATACAGAATAAACTTTCAGATGTATATTATAAAAACAAGAGCATTTAGGTATCTTACGAATAGCTTCACAAGGAAGTTTGAGAAGTTGATCTTCACAAAACAAGAAATGACAAGGCTAATCAGGAAATCACAGCTCTGAGCTATTCATAAAAGGTACTATATATATATATATATATACATACATATACATATATATTATTTTGCCGGCCTCAGTCAAATGATGCTGACTGGTGAATCAGTTTTTGGAGTTGCATGTAGGATGCAAAATGAAATAGTAATAATAATCCTTGGATGGAAGTTATAAACATTTAATGTATCGCTACATGCGTTTCAACAAACCGCATGTCTCTAAAGATCACACTCTGTATTCGCGGGATGATTACAGTGCAGGTTATCCTGTTTTCTGTTAAAGTCTGTCATACCGGCCATGACGAAGGGAAATAGCCCTGAAACTCGAGTCGCCTTTATATATTTATATTTATATATTTATATTTATATATTTATATATTTGATCCTTTATATTGAACACTCAATATTTCATCTACATTCAATACTTTCTTTCATGGTGCCATCCATTTTTATTTTATTTTATTTTATATTGTATATTGTATATTATATTATATATTGTATATTCCATATTCTATACCCCACATTAGTTCTGCAGGAATATAAATGAAACATAAAAAAACAGACAGTGTTGGAACTCTTTTAAACAAAATAATATATTCCTCTATACACAATCATACAAAATCCCACCTTTTTTGTATTTATTTTTACTCGCATATATATATATATATATATATATATATATATATATATATATATATATATATATATATATATATATACATACATGCAGTGTACATTAAAACACGTAAGAGTGATGTCCATATTAGGACATTTACCTCGCTAGAAAGAGTAGTCTCTCTCATGTGTTTAAACGTACACTGTATATATTTATATGAATAACATATAGTCTATTGACTAGTTTTTTTCTTTTCACTAGACCACTGGTAGCAAAAAGAATTTCTAAATTATTTTGCTACCCTGAGATTAATTTATATATATATATATATATATACGTGATAAAAACTGACTCTTTATATTAAAATTTCAGAAGAGGAAATCAGAAACACATACACACACAAGAGACAGGTACACAGACAGACAGACAGGCAGACAGACATGCAGACAGACAGACACACACACATACGCAAACATGCATATGGATGTATATACATACACATTATATATATATATATATATTTATATATATAAATGTATATATATGTATATGTATATATATATATATATATATATATATATGTATATATATATATATATATATATGTGTGTGTGTGTGTGTGTGTGTGTGTGTGTGTGTATATATATATATGTATGTATGTATGTATATACATATAGATAGAAACAAAAAAATGATGACTTAAGAAAAAGAGAAACAAACAGATATAACAGATCTCAGTGTAGAAAAATCATGAATCTAGTCTCACACGTTAGGTTCTTTCTTTCTTACTGACTGTAAATGTTACAAAGAATTGTACCGTAAACAAAACAGAAAAAAAACAAAATGTATTCAAAGATTTCTTAACATTGAAATAGATCTTAAATATTATGATACTTAGCATTAAGACGGAATGTATAACATAGTTAAGACAATAGTCTGCACTGATGCTATCAGTTCATTTCGTGAGAGAGCATCTTGAGAATCCTTACAAAGCTTCTGCTCAGAGATTTAGTATATATTAGAGGCTTATTGATAATACTCGAGTTGTCATGGAAACCCTGTATGTTTGCGTATCCTTATGAGATTGTGTTAAGACTTTCCATGGCATTAAAAGTCTTCAAGGCATATTACTTGTGTTCATTTGATAATACATAAGTTTGAAAATATTATAATTGTTCTCAATGGAAAATCTCCATTATATTCTTATTTGTCCCTTCATGAAAGTCCTGAAGCTACCTCATTAGCGAATTCAGTATATCAGTTATATGATATCAACGATGAAAAAGAAAACATAAACAAAAATAATCGTATACAGCATTTTTTGCTTCCTTCAGTATTGTCGCTGTTAGTTTTCAGTGATCATTTCTAAACTTTAATATCAACATCATTAATGTAACGTCTCTGGTCTTTGATTACTTCAAGCGATGTCAAATATTTCTCTTGATATCTGCCGTGTCATCTGTTCAGAAGGTTGGGTCTGTGTTTGTTGCTCGCAAATTACTTTTGCCTAAGATTATGTTGTAGAATTATAAGGCCACTTTATATTGAATTCAACCTTATATTGAATACGCACCTCTCTCCTCAGAATTCCTTAATTTGTTTTATTGAATTCAGAATGGAGTCGTCAACATGAATTTCGATGAACATTTGTTCGCTCTGGCGCTCTCTCTGCTCTAACGTTCTTTTAATCTTTTATCTTTAAAATTACCATTGAAAAAGAGAAAAAAAATCATTGAAACCCGTATGGTATTTTAATAAATTTATAAAATGTTTAAATGTATCCACATGAGTAATGATGCAACATTCGATGTGCATATTGCCAGGATGGCAACACTGTGAAGGTGAGTAGCAGAATGGAAACTTAGATGGTTCAGAACCAGAAATAAGGATACGTTGCTACTCCTATGGAAGTCATTTGTCCTCAGTCTTCCGAATTACTGCTTCCTAATGTGGTCGCCGCATAGCGTCAAATTGGTGGCGGAACTTGAGGCAATATAGAGCCACTATGCAAAGAGGATTGACTCAGTGAAACAGAGGAGCTGCTGGGACAGGCTAGAAGAACTGAAGTTCTACTCCGTGGAGGGAAGGAGAGAAAGGTATGCAGAGATATGCATATGGAAGATCCTGGAAGGTCTATCTCTCAACTTTTGAATTAAAACCCATACCGCTACCGAAATGGATTGCACTGTATACTACCAACGATACTGTCTTTTTCATCTCAGATAAGGACCCATTATTGCAACAGCTTAGGTTTCAGGGGACCATAACTTTATAACACCCTACCAAGGATCTGTAAACTGTAAATGTGGAAACGTTAAAAAACCACCTGGACAAATTTCTGTCTGAAATCCGCATACAACGCGGCAGGAGGCACAAAGACGAGAACTGTCGTCTAACTCGCTTCTTCACCAAAAACAGTATGGAAAGGAGACACCAAGACACCGAAAGGCGGTGCTCCAGCATGGCCTCAGCCTCTGGCCCAAACCAATAATAAAGGAATCTATCTATCTATCTATCTATCTCTCTATCTATCTATCTATCTATCTATCTATCTATCTATTTATCTATCTATCTATCTATCTATCTATCTATCTATCTATCTATCTATCTATCTATCTATCTATCTATACAAACACACACGCAAACACATACATATATACATATATACAGGTTGGCCAAAAGTCACCTGATAGTAAATGTAAATTCCATAAATACTGTCTGTAATTCTGCATTGACTTGAATGGAAAAATGTGTCACTCGAGAAGGACTTCAGTTTGAACAATTTTCATGATGTTTAATATTTAGATGCTTTTATTAAATTCATTCAGTTGGAATTAAATGGTTTTGTTTTACTGTCAGGTGACTTTTGGCCAATCCTGTGCATGCATGTATGTATGTACGTATATATATATATATATATATATATATATATATATATATATATATATATATATATATATATATATATACATACATACGTCGGTCTTCCACATGACCTACGTCTAACATAGTCACTCACTAGGTATTGATCGGTTCAGGTCTATATAGAAGACACGTACTGAAGGTGCGATATTTGCTGAGATTCAGCGGAACTACATGTGAAGCGACGTCATTGAAATGCAAGATTCGTAACCACGCAGACATGACTGCGTCTATACATATGCTGATGCAGTTAGCTACATTCAACTGAAGGTACAGAATAAGGGCCCTCTTCAGACATGAATGACCATGGAACTACACCAAGCAAGTTCCCCTCCTAGGCACAAGTACGGGCAAAATTGTTCATGAAAAACCAGCAGTCGTACATGCATACCATCCTCTCTTCTTTCACGCCACTGATGTTATCCAAGGCAAAGGCAAAGGCTGATCCAGCTTGGCACCAATGACGTCGCAACTCATTTCTACAGTTGAGTGAACTGGAGCAACGTGAAATAAATGCCTTGCTCAAGAACACAACACAACCTGGTCCGGGAAATCGAACTCAAAACCTAATGACTGTGAGCCCGACACTCTAACACTGAGCTATGCACCTTCACACATTCAACTAAACAATCATAGAGAAAAATGAAACAATCATTGAGAAATACTTAATTGTATTCTGTGAAACATACCATTAAATACATCTGTAAATGAAGGTATCCTCTTCCTTCATAAGTATTGGGTTTAGAGAAGACCAAATAGACGCAACACTAGGCGATTTCATTTATCTTCCTAAATGAATCATGTAATTTCCTCTTTATAAAGAATCTGGCTTTGAATGTGTTTGGGCTAACGCAGTTATCTAGTCGAGAAAACACGTTCACTACATGTTGAAATAAATTACAGAAACACATTTAGTAAAAGCTGCGAGCAATAAAAACATCCTTTGTTCCATATAAACATTAATTGTGCGTACACCTGCTCATCGCATTTACAACACAGAACTACGATTCTTTACAAAAGCTAACCAACAGATGATATAAAGAGAAGAAATTATGGCAGTAAAACATGCAAAGAACATGTCTTTTAACAATTTTGGTGCGAAACGATTCCATGCAACGGTTCAGCTCGCGAGACATATCACGTCAATCTACTCCACATGGTAACGTTAAAAACAATCGACACAACAACTGATTAATTCAGTAATCCATGTAATACGCTTGAGTAGATTAAAGCTGGTGATATGTTTTCTCAATGAATGCTGATGTTTTTACTCAATACGTGCTGACATGGGGGTTTAACCCCAACATCAGCATATATTACAAATTACAAATTGTGACAAGTTTTTTTCAAGAATCATACTATTATGTAAAATTCTGTTTTTATAAGTCAGTCCTTATTCGAATACAAGTTTACGAAGAATTGAACAATGCATATATGAAGAAAGAGAGAAGCATAGCCAGTTGTATCTCGGGATCAAATATGGTTTTGTAACATGTACCTAACTTTCTTTAATTATTTCAGATGTCTGTGTAGCCTCGGTTAGATGTAGACACACACGGAGGCACTCAAGGATATTTTTGTTTAATTGAAAGTGTCCAAGATGGGATAACTGGAGACACGAAAAGAGATGGCGGTCCCAGAATCCAGCTATTGTTTATTACAGCTGAATTTACTTATGCAAATGTTGTTTGTTCAGGATCATAGCAAGACGTACATTCTGGGATTAAACACACTATTGATTTCAAATTTTGGCACAAAGGCAGCAGTATCGGTGGAGGGCAGTAAGTCGAATACATCAACCGGTAAATATCTTCCCCATCCTGAAAGGATGAAAAGCAGAGTCGACCTCGGTGGCATTGAACCGTGAAGACGGACGAAATGCTGCTAAGCACTTTTCCCGGCTTACTAATATCTCTGCCAGCTCATACACTTGATTGAACACAGTATTACGTCCATAAACCAAACACGTTAACCACTACGCTACGTAACTTCAATGTAAAATCAGTAAAGTGTAATTCAATTATAGAAATATTTATTATACTGGCACTTTCTCCAACATTATAAATATATCTATAATTGAATTGACTAAATTTAACATTGACTTTAACCCCATACAATTGTATGTTACAATGCATTCATACATCCATGTATACTTACATTTATAGTTATAAGAATTGGTGCACTGGCTTTTATTATTTGATAGTAAATGCCAAAGTGGCAATCTGAGTAAGCTAGGGTTTTCAGAAAAAGATATCGACCTGTTAACTCACATATTACTAATAAAATCTCTAAGAGGAAAAATAAAAAAAGTATATGCAAGACTTTACTCAACTTCAAGATGTGAGATTGCTTTTGTTATCGTCATTCCAACGATAGAGCTTTGCATGTTTGTTAGAAACCAGCTCATTCCGTATAGGAAAATATCTAATAACTAAAAATAGAGATAACGTGCATACATACATGCATGCAATACATACATACATGCATGGTGGTTGTCTACTCCTTAAACAGAGTTTGACCACCTCCTGCACCTACACCTTAGCCCTTTCATGGCGTCTGATGTGGCTTTTTAAACCAGACAGTGTTTTGAAAAAACACCCACACAGATTGCACCTCTGATTTGCACTACCAATACCTGCAAGTAAGTGCTGCTCATTGTGGATCCTAACATGTCTTTTAAGACCCCCATTGGATTTGCAAACCCTCTGGCACACACCACATTCAAACGTGTGCACAGACATATAATCAGAATAGCTGGATGAGGTTTGTTTTCCATGGGTTCGCATACATACATACATACATACATACATACATACATACATATATACGTGCGTACATACATGCATACATACATAATATACTCATGCACACATTCACATACACGTCTGCGTACACACACACATGGATATATATTGTCTCTGTGTGTATGTGCAGGGGGCATTGAATTATCTTGAAAAACCCGTGAATGTGAATACAAAATTTATAGAGCGTACGAAAATAAACGACAAACTTATAAACGGAGGTGAAGAAGAAATGTGTACTAAGTCCCTAATAACGTTGCATATATTGAACTACAATGAAGTACAAATTTCAGCAAAACCCATAAACAAATAGACAACAGGAAATCTTTCTCGGCATAAATGACTAATATTTCTATTTATTTGTTCGACGAAATATCATATCCAAACTATAATTGAAATAATTGCTATTGTTATGTATGTTTGTATGTGTATCCAGTGACTTTCTTTTTACATATCCTCTACTCTGGGCACAAGGGCCGAAATTTGGGGGAGGGGACCAGTCGATTAGATCGACTCCAGTACGCAAATGGTACTTAATTTATCGACCCCGAAAGGATGAAGAGCAAAGTCGACCTCGGTAGAACTTGAACTCAAAACGTAAAGACGGACGAAATGCAGCTAAGCATTTCGCCCTGCGTTTATGCCAGCTCGCCGCCTTTTTTTCATATTGCCAATGTCATTATTAATTAGACATAATGCGTATAACTCTAGCATGTGTTTCATTCAAATGATTCCGTGTTTGCATGTGTAGCTCTCTCGACCCTTCTGCACGCCTGCTTTTTTTTTTTTTCAGTTAGCAATTTTGATTCACACTTCTACGTTCAGTCATTACTCTAAACAAACAAACAAAAATACATAAACCCAACGAACAAGCTGCTACACGTGCTACTCTACGTACAATTGCCTAACGAAAATATCCTCTCCATTTGTCATTGAATATACATGAAAAATGCACTAAAACCTTCTTAAAAGAATGATCTCTGTTTAAGGCACAAGGTTAGTAATTATGAAGGGAGAGGATTAATCAATACCACTCACTCCAGTACTTGATTGGTACTCTGTTTTATCTTCCTCGGTAAAATGAAAAAAAAAAAATAACACCAACCCTCAACAGTGTTTAAACTCGGAAGGTAAAAATTCAGAGTAAATATTCCGAAGCATTTTACCAGCTCACACAGAAAGTGATAGTTGCCGTAGAATAGTTTTCAGTTTGCATGACACATAGTAACAAGCTATAAAACAACAAGAACATGCAAAATCTCGAATTGTGAGCGATAGCGATGATTTCTCTCACCCGTTTTTAAATATATCCCTACACGATATGTCTCCATCACAGTACATATATATGTAGAGTCTCAGAAATTGATTATATAGCAATCACACCCTCTCATCATTCACCAAATGCAACTATATATATATATATATATATATATTGTAAATTACAACACCAAACTGTATAATAAAATTTACTATATTCTTAGTCTCCGTTACTGACAGCAGTATTGAAAAACCTTCAGCTACAACAAAGACACGTGTAGTTATCAAAATCCGATACACATATAAGTTCCAAATTATAGGAATTATGTACAACACTTTCACAGTACTCCTAGTTCATGTAGAACACATATGAAAGAAAGATAGAATAACGAAAAAAAAAGGAAAGAAAAGTAGAATATTCATAAGCAAAGCATTTATTTAAATCGTCAAAACACTACATACGAGAAGAATTGTTACGATCTATTGTGGTTTATGTCAGTTCCATATGAGAATGAAAAGCAAAACTTATAAACTATAAAGGACAGAAAGATGCGCATTTTAAATCAGTGTACATTTAACGGAGAGCAAGAAGCCCAGAAGGGAGCCTGTTTACTGCCACTTGATCTCCTAGAAATAGCCTGTAAGAATCGTATTGTAAGCTAATCTGAAAAAAGAACTCGCTTTGAATAGATACTCTCTAAAATGGTGTGGATGCAGACTTTTGAAAAATGTAATAGATTTTGATAAATAAAAATTAATATAGGCGCAGAAGTGGCTGTGTGGTAAGTAGCTTGCCTCCCAACCACATGGTTCCGGTCTTAGTCCCACTGCGTGGCACCTTGGGCAAGTATCTTCTACTATAGCCTCGGGCCGACCAAAGCCTTGTGAGTGGATTTGATAGACGGAAACTGAAAGAACCCTGTCGTATATATAATATATATATATATATATATATATATATATATATATATGTGTGTGTGTGTGTGTGTGTGTGCGCGTGTGTGTGTGTGTGCGTGTGTGTGCGTGTGTGTGTGTGTGTGTGTGTGTGTTTGTGTGCCTGTGTTTGTCCCCCCAACATCGCTTGATAATTGATGCTGGTGTGTTTACGTCCCCATAACATAGCGGTTCGGCAAAAGAGACCGATATAATAAGTACTAGGCTTACAAAGAATAAGTCCTGGGGTCGATTTGCTCTACTAAAGGTGGTCCTCCAGTATGGCCGCAATCAAATGACTGAAACATGTAAAAGATTAAAAGAGAGTAAAAGGGTGTAGAACGAGATGGAGAGGGTGTGAATGTATTTTGATCAGAGATCTGCTCAATCAACAACAACAGCTGTAGACAAAACAGATATTGAATTAATTAAGCAACTCTTCGATATGCGAAGAGTAAAATGCTTCTCAGAGCAAATTCTAATCCTCATAATTCCAGTTACTCCATTGTGCAATGACAAACCAACTGAAGCACTTCGAGCTAGTCACTCAAGCTATTACAAATAGCAGCCAATTCTTCACTTGTATTGCATCCAGCAACCTTAAAACATTCTCCACATTGCTTAAGCAGTCGCTGATGCAGTATAACAAGCTAGTCTTACAATGTTAACTCTTTAATTATAATATTATCTATTCAGCAATGATCAGATGTCAAACAACGGTAGCAAGACGTTGTATGCTCAATCATTAATAACCACAGGCCTATGACGATACCTTACAATAAGTATCGTTCTCACACCATTCTAACAGATTTTACATAATCCACATACATGTATACATACACAACAGGAACACCCGGTTATCAAAGTCTTCGGATACAAACAACCAATGATGAGTGTGGAGAAGTGGTAATTACTGCTTCCCGAACGAATAGACTTTGTCCATTTCTGTTCTAGTATCCAATTTTTTAAGAAACAACTTCTAGAAATATTCTAAAAATAGCCTTAAAATATCCCTTTACACTAAAACATATTTAGAAACGGAAGGATACAAAGTGCATCTACAATTATATTGCTTTATCTCTCTAAGACATGGTCACCATGGTTAGAAAACCATTATAATTCTGATCCATTAGAACAAATCTGGGATTACCAACATCTGGCATTAAAAAACATACACTTCAATGTACTACACACGGGTCTCGTATGTGTGTGTGTGTGTGTGTGTGTGTGTGTGTGTTTGTGTGTCTTTGTTTGTCACTCCACCGTAGCTTACAACCGATGTTGGTGTGTTTAACTCCCTGTAACATAGCGGTTCAGCAAAAGTGACCGATGCAATAAGTACTAGGCTTACAAAGAGTAAGTCCTCGAGCCGATTTGTTCGACTAAAAGCGGTGCTCCAGCATGGCCACTGTCAAATGAGTGAAACAAGTATATATATATATATATATATATATATATATATATATATATATATATATATATATATATATATGTAGATATATATCAGGTAAAATATTAATGTAATATATTGTCATAGAATGTGACTTTGTCATTCGAAAAATCTCCGAACTGTATTTCTACATCCATTGTAGTCAGGAAAGGGGCGTCTATGAGGTGACGGGGCTTGCCAGGAACAACAGATCTAGCTTCATCAATTCACGCCACATTGCTTTGGAAGAAACGACATAATGAAAGAAGCAGTCCTTCATAGACGGTAAGAATAAATAAATGGAAGAATAACTAAATTTGCGACAGCTTTTATCATAAATTTCTCGGTCACAATATTTATTTAACAGTAATAAGCTAGTTAATGTATCGAATGGCATTGATTGGACCTATTATTGGTAGCTGACCATCACTTTTTTGATACGGAAATCTGACCACAACAAGCAAAAAAAGATATGGCTTCCTACCCTGCATATAACACCAGTGTTGTATGGTACATACAAATCTGTATGAGTAGAAGATTAAATTTTACTCTTAAAGTGGGGTTTGATCCCAAAACCATAATGAAGAAATATAAATCAGCTTATATTCTCGTCTGATATTCTACTTCTTTCAGTATGCAAAAATAACAAAATAAAAAAAAAATGTACACTATTATCTTAAATTCAATTTTTCCCACCGAAAGTAAATCTCGACAACTGTTTTAAATTGGCATGTTTCGCTTTAAGATGTATATTAATCTTTGCAAATGATTAATTTTGGTGTAAACAAAGATAACAAATTTACACCGTACAATTTCAAAATTGGTGTTACATTGTCAGCCTTCAAAGTATCGATATTTTTACTAGTAGAACACGCTATTAAATTACGTGGAAAAGACATAACAAAAGAAGCGGTACTCAGAAATGCTTGTAAGTGGCGAAAATAACGTATCAAATTTTCAATCCTGTCTCCATCCATGTTAAACAAAGTTCGAGGACTTGAATTAAACTGATAAACAATAGAAACAGGTAACCAATAGACAATTCTTTTGCATTTGATTTTGTTGAGACCTGCAACATACGTAGCTAATTCCCAATGATTTATATTCTATAATGTATCAATTTAATGGTAATATATTAAAAAAAAATTACTTAAGCCTCTAGTTCTCTTGAGATGAATGGACAAACTGTAGAGAATTTGTGAAAGATACTCTCTCTCTACGATATATTTAAGTAGGGAGTAAAGCAAACGCAACAATAGTCGAGGCTTCTTTCCGCAAGAACTCATTAGTCTCAGTAATGTAGTGTGCCTTGATTTCCAGCAGAATATGAAAGTAAGCAACACAACAGTTTAATGATAGAAATGCATGCTTTGTTTCAGTTCTTGTACTGCAGCTATTCTGGGATATTGCCTTGAACGGTTCAGTCGAACAAATCAACCGACACTAATTCCTATTTTTAAAGGTTAGTATCAGTCTCGTTTTCCGAACCACTACATTACGCGAACATAAACAAACGAATACCGGTTGCCAAGCAGTGTGGGAGACAAAGGCAAACTTAAACACAAATACACGTCTATCTATTTATCTGTCTGTCTGTCTGTCTGTCTGTCTGCCCGTCTGTCCGTCCGTCCGTCCATCCATCCATCTATCCATATATACATATCATACATACATGGATTACAAATTTACATTCATACCAACAATAGTTGGAATACTTGGTTTTGTAAGCAAATGCCTAACTATCAGTCTGGATAAACTCCCGTATATTACAAATACATTACAAATACATTATAAACACATTCTATAAGTGGAACAGTAAAAGTATGCAAGTATTTTCTCAGGTTTACAATGCAATATTGTTTTCGTTATCTAGATTCCAAAGTTGGAGCTTTGTCTCTTTCTTCGAAACCAGCTCCTTCAAAAGAAGAATTTGAATGATGAAAAGTAGAAGAGATATACATACACACATACTCATATATATATATATATATATATATATATATATATATACATATATATATATATATATATATATATATATATACATATATATATATATATATATATATATATATATATATATATATATATATATATATATATATATATATATATATATATACATACATATATATATATATAGCTGCTCTGTGTGAATGAACCCGAGCGCACGTGTTTGCAATGCGGGCATCTTCATCCTTCAGCCATGCCTTCCCCTATATGCTTAATAATATTAAAAAATTGGGAATGCAAACATGGATTCGATGCTTTGCGCACTTAGGAAATATCTGGTTCTACCTATATTTTTGAACTATAACAATAACAAAGGACTATAGAAGTTGTTAAATCACGCGAACTAATTATAGAACCTGCAATACATCAAACAGAATGCCATAAAATTCACCCGGGGGTAATTTATGATAGCTACATCAATTTAGAAATTTTTACTTTAATCCTCAAAATATATCAATTGAGTATAATGGGCCTTAAGCTGGAGGTGTTCCAGTACACGTAATTTTAATAATGACAGTAAAAATTAAGTTCACGTAAATGAAGAGGAACCAAAATACATGATTAAGATAATGAACGTGATTAATTTAACAGCTGGATTTAAATGGCTGATAGGAGGAGACCAACTGAACTCTGTAATTATTAGATGAAACATTAAGAATTAATAAGACGCTCTGAAAAACTAATAAGTGCTCACACAATTGTTGGTAAAATAAAGAAAGTTAAGAATCCTTGCATTAAACTATTTTAGTCAGTAGTCATGAAAGAAAAGAGCTACCGCAAGAACGTTATGAAAATGAAACACCACGAATAGAATACATATCAACCAATGGAAAGTAACAAAGGATATTAAGACTGCAAAAAATACTAAAATCAACACAAACTCTAAATACGTACAATGTCACCAAAGCGAAATTAAGAAAAAACATATAATTTGTTTCCCTTTTCTATAATTAGGGAGGGAGACATTCAGCTTGAGACTTGACAAATCTTCAGATACTGCAGGGAAAGAGGGAAGAATGGAAGCAATGGAAGAAGTTATCTTCAGACCGAAGGCCTGGCCCGAATGCTTGCAACTAATTGTGCTTTGCTCAGGGCTCTCAAGTTGCCAGGTGGTGGTGTTAAAATGGGCGATAGGTTAAGTCTACCACCCAAATAAGTTATGATGGTAGTTGAACTGAGAAGGTAAAGATCAAGAAGAGATATTGCAAAACATTTTGTTCGACAATTTTCCTGATCCGCCCTGGATTGGTATTTTCTCATCGACTCCAAAATATCTCACCAAAAGTGGTTAACCAAATATCAGGGTATTGGAAGTAATATGGCAGCCTTCTAACCATTGCAAATAAATAAATTTATAGGCCGAGAGAATAGTTGAGAAAAACATTACAGTAACAAAAGCAGAGTAGAAAGTAATGTGTTAGAACACGAAAAGAAAGCTGTTTGTTATACAATAGCAAGAGAACACTACAGAATCTATGCAAGCTATTTCAAACTAACAATTAAATCAACTGGAACAAATAAAATTTATGCATGAAGTGAATATCACACCGAGATTCTTTATAAACGTTGTATTAGTGATTCAGATAGTGGAGAATGGCTTAGTAAATGGACAGAACTAACTATTACAGCTCTGTCAGAGAAAGGAAACAACAAAGAGTGCGAAAACAACCGTATAAAGAGTTTCATTAGCCAACTAAGCAAGATGGGTTTTTGATATGTTTTACTCGCTCGATTGACGCCAATAATAACAATGATCTAAGTGCAACACTGATTAGTTTCTAAAATGGTCGAAACATTGTTGAACTGATTTGTAGCCTGCAAGAGAAAAATACTTGTAACTCATGTGTCTCGTGTACAATAACGTTATAAAACTTTAAAGAAAGATGTTTTACCGTGTGCGGCATATAGTGCTATGGCTTGCAGAAAATTAAAGAAGAGGAAAAGAGCAGGGTTTCTTTTGTAAATGTCAAGGTTGTGTGAAAATGTGAAAGGTCTGCCTTTTGTGTAAAAAAAGATTAACACTTTTGAAATGAATCTTATAGAATGATTCTTCGTAATCCCTATATCGAGCATCGAACAAACGAGAAAGTTAACAAATAAATTGTTCAGAATCAGGAGAAACACGAGACTGTTCAAAGGTAGAATACGAAGAAGTTTGGTTATGCAACAAGACATGACAACACATTCCTCCCTGAGAATATGGTTATGCATGGACAAATATCTGGTAAAAGAGGTATAGGAAAGCCACAAAGGGACGATTGAGAAACATAAATGGATGCATAGAAAGAAAGATGATGAATATCATGACATTGGCTGATACTGAGAAGTGAAAAAGGGCTGGGCTGTATTCCCAAGCTGTGATCTTGCAAGCGTTTTACGAAACAGCTTCCTCACTGCCTCTGGCCTAAAATACACTTCATAGCGAATATACCTTACATAAACATGTGTGTGTGTCAGTGTGTGTGTGCGTGTGTGCGTGCGACTGTTTTATGGTGCGGGGCTTTTATATATATATATATATATATATATATATGTGTGTGTGTGTGTGTGTGTGTGTGTGTGTGTGTATGTATGTATGTATGAATGTATGTATGTATGTATGTATATGCTTTTCAATTTGCCGAAAGGTGTTCTTAAAATTAATTAATTTACTTCTATGGCTTTCTCCGAAAATGATTTTGTCATGCAGTGCGCCATTAGATAAGAAGTTCCATACTTTTGTCTGATATAATATATTTAATCTCCAACAGTAGTAAAAGACGTTTATATCTATTAAGGAATGTATAACCTTGAACAAAACAAAATAACAAGGATAATAATTTCATAGTTGTGTTCTTTGCCCGTAAACGCATAAGTTTCTGCATCATATACATCATATAATTGTAGAGCAATAAATTGATTATGTTGTTGATGAGACACATATTAGCTCTGATGGGCCGATTCGTGATCAACTCCGACAATCCAAAAATTCTTTGAAACATAATACTGTATCCACTATATTGTTTTATGTCTATGTAGCGGCATGTGATTCGAGGCAGGAATGTCTGGTATTTCTATCTGGCAGACAAAGAGACAGCAAAGAAATTTCCTTACTAGCTACAAAGTAAAATGATTTGCGTGAGAAGTTTTGTAAAATAGTGCTTATTTATCGAAGACGAAATGCAAAAGCCTGTGGCGTTCGGACTTAAACCCAAAGAATAAATGCACGTAATTAAATTCTACTACGCAATCTGTACTCTGTAGATTCTATTATATAAGGCTATTTCACTGCATATACAGCAAAAATGTCAACACGAGACAAGTAATCTAATCACAAACTGAAATCAGAATCATCTAAAGTGTATCTTCAAATTTTGTACTGTCTCTGAAATGATGAAATAAAATTTAGATTGAAATGAGTGTGCACATCACTTAAGGGCATGTTCCTCCTTGTTCATAAAAAAAATTATTTGCACTTAGTTCGTGTTTACATTCTTGTTAAAACATTAAATGTAATCCTTGCCAAAAAATATAAAAATGTATTATTTTTCAATTCTTTCAGGCATTGGACTGCCGCCATGCTCGATCACCACCTTCGATCGCTTAGCAGAACAAACAGACGGCATTGCATGTTTTAAAAAACGTCTGCTACTTTTGAAGCAGCTTTACAAACAATACCTGCAACCTCTTGCATTTTTCTCTCGGCAGCTGAAACCTGCTAAGACGCGTTACAGCACATTTGGTCGCGAATTGTTGGCAATCTACCGGCCCGTGAAGCATTTTCAGCACATCCCCGATGGTAGAAACTTTATCATCTATACCGATCAGAAGCCCCCTACCTTTGCCTTGAGGTAGTATTCAGGGAGAGAGACTAAATACCTGGACTTCGTATCGCAGTTTACCAATGATATCCAGCACATCTCCAGAGCTCAGAACACTGCTGCAGATGCATTGTCCCGCCTGCCGGTGAATTCTTTGTTATTCACTCCAGAGATTAACCTGACTGTTCTGTCCTCGACCAACCTCTTCTAGACTCACTGGACACATCTTCTGATATGCGATATGCAAATTCAAGTATCTGCCTCTAACAACACCTGACATACAGATATTGTGTGATGTGTCAACGGATTCGCTTCGTCCCTTCATCCCAGAGACTCATCAACAAGCTGCATTCGAAGCTCTGCACAGTCTTTCGTACCCTGGTGTCTCTGCTTTAGTAAATCTCATAACGGCTAAATTCTTCTAGCCAAATATGAGACGTGACGTGACATTAATGAATGGTCTCGATCTTGCCTCCAATGCCAAAAAGTGCATAAACACATCCATGCCCCTCTCGGCATTTTTAATACTCCTGATGGACGTTTTCGCCACATTCATATTGATCTCAGGGGACCCTGGCCTCTCAGTCAAGGTTTGTTCTTAACGGATAAACGAAAAAAAAAAACAAAAAAAAAAAACAGAGACAACAGAGACATCGCCCGTGACAGGTGGAGAGCAATATTCTACTGCATGTTGTGACTTCTTACAACCCAATCTGAATATGGGGGATCAAAAGTATGTTGTCATTGATATTGACCCGTATTTTTCACTGAGACACATAATTCTCAAGTTCAGCTCCAGTACCCTGTGAATAGATACGACAACATTTAAAAATTTATCGCTATCAGCGGTAGTGACAGTAGCAGTGGTCGTGGTACACGTCTCGTGAATCTGAAGAACCAAGCTCAATGTTCCAACAGAGAAATGACTACCTAAAAAGACATATAAATCTCGTTCAAATCATGTTGCGATAACAGGATATTAACTTCTACGTAATAAAAATATTACTTTCGAAAACAAACATTTGTGCAGGTGTGTGAATGTATGACTATATGCTTATACATACCCATATATATATATATATATATATGAAGAGAGAGAGAGAGAGAGAGAGAGAGAGAGAGAGAGAGAGAGAGAGAAGATAAATAAACAGATAGGCAGGTACATATATATGCATACATGCATACAAACATACATAGATGATGTAAATACACACACACACACACACACACACACACACACACACACACACACACAAGCACACACATCACACACACAAACATATATACGTATATGAAGCTGTCATTCTATATCAACATTACGCACGTGTGCTGTTTTCTGTTTGTTGATGCTTACCTGGCAAGTACTCAGTCGTTTATAGATATATATTTAATATACGTATATAGCAGACTATTTTACCTTTACGGTTATTACCTGATATTTCTGAACTGCTATGCAAACATCTCTATCACTAAATCTTTCAGACGTTTTTGATTTAATATCTCTCGCTGATATTGAAACTGACTATCAAATAGCTTTATATAGGTTTGGAATATTTTGCATTAAAATGCAAAGAAACAAAACTCTATTTTGTTTATTCCACTTCATTAATTTCATCAATAAATATTCAATATGCAAATTCATTTAATATATAGAGAAACTGTTCAGAATGGTAGCCAAACAATGTTAATAAATTCTTTAATGTTTGAAGAATGTTAGCAAATACACACAGCTTGAACAGTTATAAGTCGATAAAGTAAACTCACGTGAAACTATATTGGCACTATCGATTTAAATGTAATAAGGTAACGTTTTTTTCTTATTTGGCACTAAAATATAACATCACCGTCGTTTGAGCTCTAATAAATGGTTTGTTGGGACCTGCTCCAGTATAAATATTGATATTTTGCAGCAAATCGAAAGCACAAATTATTATAAGACTTTATTTATAAATATCATCAAACAATTTGTCAAGTTATTAAAGCCTATATTGGAGGAAATTGCTGAAATGTTGCATCATACAAATATATTCGCACTGAAGAATATATTTGCGTTTCTATTTCAATGGTACAAATATATAGTTTATTATTTATATAAGTAATTGAAAGACTTTATACAATAAACATCAACTTCCTTATTCATAATGGAATCAATTACAGTATATATATATATAAAAAAGATAGATATTTAAGCTAATGGTATTGAAAGAAGTGAACTGGGCCTGAGGTATCACTTTCAATATCTGAGAACCATTAAGCTATAATTTTTTCTGGATTATTTCAAGAAAGATTATTGGTTGAGTAAATGAAACAGTAGACGACCATTACAGTATTGAGATGCTGCCTTCTGTAGTTTAGACTTAATCGTGCAGGAGTCAATTTACATTTAATTTCATAATAGTTTCAAGTGTCTTTGATACCACGGGGAAGTTCCTGAGGTAATTTCATTCGGTTATATTTTTCCTCAAGAAACCCGGCTTATCAAGGCAACACAATAAATCAAAACAGGTGAAAAACAATATCTGGCTCTTAACGTACTGAGTTCAAATCCTACCGAGGTGAACTTTGACTTTCATCTTCTCGGAGTCGATAAAATAAGTAGCGGTTGAACACTGGGTTCATGTTATCAACTGCCAAATAATATAATCCTCATTATATTTCATGTAATTGCATTACATCTTTTAATATCTTAGACATATAATCTCCTAAGTGAGGAGAATTGTTTTATGGCAGAAAAATATCCTTTATAAAAAAAGAAAATTCTGTGTTTAGCAAGCTGAAAAGGCCCACTTTATTGCTGGCTTAGTACGAAGGATTTATCTTCGATAGGTTATCATCCATTAAGGATTAATTTGCTGACTAGAGATTTTAAATATGAAAACTGAATTTAGAGATTTACAGAGTTCCTGTGAAAAGAAACGTTACATAGCTGTTGTGAAACGGAAACGACAATTGTGCAAAGAGAAAACAACAATGCTAAGTAATGTGGAAGAACTAGCTCTAGTAACTGATCTCTTTCCTATATATATATATATATAAATATATATATATATATATATATATATATATATATATATATATATATATATATATATATATATATATATGTGTGTGTGTGTGTGTGTGTGTGTGTGTGTGTGTGTGTGTGTGTGTGTGTGAGAGAGAGAGAGAGAGAGAGAGGGAGAGGGAGAGGGAGAGAGAAGGTAAACCTGGTGGTTGGATTGTTTTAATGACATATAATACAGATGTTTCTTTTCATTTGGTTGTCAGGCTTTATGGAGATTTTACTATTGTTTGTATATATGTATATATGTATATATATATATCTGTGTGTGCGTATGTGTTTGTGTGTGTGTGTGTGTGTGTGTGTGTGTGTGTGTGTGTGTGTGTGTGTCCGTGTGTGTATTTGTATGTGCGTGCGTATTGTGCATATCAACAGCTTTTCGGAATATATTTATCGCTGTGTTTAATACAACCGTTTAAAATAATCTTTCGAGAGAATGTGGTAAAAACAATGCTTAGATTTACAAAGAAAACCTCAGTTCGGAATAATATTTTCCAGTTAAGTATTGTAAATACGATTATATAGTTGTACTTTTTTTAAATAAATATATATATCCGTAATGCTTCATAGAGTTAGGAGAAATCCCTGATAACAAACAGAATGCGAGTGAATAACACTTCAATTTTATATATTTACTGGGGTAGTTTTTAGAATAATTTCCGTTGCTAAATTTGCCAATGAATTATTTTACTTAATATTAGCAAAATTGTAACACTCCAGAGAGAATCTTTAAGAGCAAGTCTAAAATAGATTTGTTTAACCTGGAATATTAATAAAAAAAAATTCTTATTAACTGTAAAGTGGCAAACATCTCAGTCGACCAAATGAAGAATTTTATGAGGTTATGTAAGTGTTAATAATATTACTATTATACTCAGATATTTTTATATTTGATATATTAAAGTATAGAACCAAATATATTGAATTTATCTACAGAGCATTGATTAGTTTCAGTGAATTTTCATATTAGATATTTGAAATAGGCCTGCTGACTGTTTTATAGATATTCAGCCCAGTCATTATCAGTGGATTAAATTTTTTTATAAAAAAAGCAAGCATTTGTTGCTTCATTTGGTAATTTATGAAAACTTACAGCTATGTGAAGTATTTTCCAAAATAACATTTCTCAGTGTATCATAAGTGGCTTGTGGCCCATTATACAAAGTACATGAGCAGGCGGGGGGCTGACAACGAGTAATATTTACTGCATTTGTGAATTTGTCAAAAAACAAAATAGTTTTTACAAATGTTCACTATTTTACAAAAGCCATATCTGCTAAGCAAATGACTTTCCCCAAATGCATTAAAAACATTCTAACATATTCAGAAAATGGTTTATGATTGAATAATAAATGATTCCGATTTTTAAAAATGTTATACATTCACTCTGTCGCTAGGTTTAACATCACCTAGTGATACCTTCAATTCATCTAGTGGAATCCACTTTGTTGTAAGTATTCTCACTTAGTTCCAGATTTTAGGATACCGCTCTCCGAGGCCTTGTAAATGGTCATGTACACTGCTTCACATCTTTACCAAAAGATTAAAACAAAAGCACATGACAGAACGTGTAATACCTGCGGTATAATTATTATAATTTTTCTTTTATTTTGGTTATTGGCGAACTAATGCAGTACACTTGCAGAGGTTCAATATAAATTCCGAACAAACATCATTAATCATTTGTTCTCGTTTTTACATTCCTTTGTGGTATGCTGATGGCTGTAAAATAGAGGAAAGATGCATTCACAAAGACAGGTCCGGTATCGAATTAGCCCATTGTTTAGCAATTCGCGCCAGAGAGAAACCATAAGGACATTTTGCTATCGATTCTCGATGTGTGTGATGTCACAACACTAATTTCCAGTGGGAAGACACTTTTTACATGATCGATAAAATGCTATAGCTGTAAAAAATAACTGAGTGGTATTGTCATAGAAAGCATGTTAGTATAAGTTAGTATAATTTTATTATACAATCACCTAAGCATGTTAATGAACTTCCAAACAAAAGAAAAAGATAAAAAGAAGAAAAATAGAAGAAAAAGAAGGAAAATTAAAAATTGGAAATATACAAATGGAATTGTAGAGGTTAAATACATTAATTACGTTCAAATATGCATCGAATTGAATTAGCGTATATCAGCTTCATCCCCCATTATTACACTATAGTTTGAAATGAATTAGTAAAAATACTTATCTAAGAAAAATCCTCATTTCTTCCTTAATCTATCATTTATTGAAAACAAAATGAGGTATCAAGAAAACATCGTTATAATTATTGCCATCTGTGTGTCATACTTTATGCAGGCAAATCGCGGAAAGGTAAATTTATGACGGTTTTTTGGTCAGAGAATATATTTCAGATGCGCATAAGGTCATTAAAAGCATAAATATAAGATAATAATCCAGTAGTAATGATAAAAATGTAAGATGAGCTTTTCTTCCTTGTAGCACTCCTTGGAAGGCCTTATTTCAAATCTAACCTTGCAAATCCATGATTAATCAAATTACAATCGTGACATTGAATCTATGCCTATAGTAATCAGAGCTGAATTCCTTTTCTGAAGGGGCAGTTTATAATTTTAGATTTAATATTGTTTTTACAGAATTTATTTTATTATGATAATTAGCATTATTATATACCATTATTTGTTTTATTATCATAAGACAAGAGTTAACAATGAAAGCTGCCTGACTAGCTTCTCTAGATAACACGGAATTTTAATATTTGGTTTTACCCTATATAATAAGTATTGTTTTTCAGGATTGTGGATTTTTCCCCAGATAAAATCTGATCGATTAGACATTTTACATCGTCATTTGGTATATCGATGACTACATTGTCTAATAATTTGTGCATTTCTTCAAGGCGGCAATGTAAGATTTGATGAAAAATTCACTGCAATTGCTAGCAGGTCGAATAAGTACATAGTGACCGATATGGTTGTGTGCATAATAGCGTCCATTAGAAATAAATATATGATAGAGAATATACACACACATATATAATATATATTGTCAAAAAAGAGGCACAGGAGAGACATGTTCCAGGTCCAGTGTCACTGCGTGGCACCCTGGACAACTGTCTTCTACTATAGCATCGGGCAAAGAAGCCTGTCGTATATATATATATACATACATATATATATATATATATATATATATATATATATATATATATATATATATATATATATATATATGTATGCATGTATGTGTGTGTGTGTGTGTATGTGTGTGTGTGTGTTATTGTGTGTGTGTGTGTGTGTGTGTACAAGTTTGTGTGTCTGTTTGTCCCCCTACCATCACTTGACAACCGATGTTTACGTACCCGCAACTTAGCGGTTCGGCAAAAGAGGCTTACAAAGAATAGGTCCGGGGTCATTTTCTTCGACTAAAGACGGTACTCCAGCATGGTCACAATCAAATGACTGAAACGAATAAAAGAATACAAGAATAATATATATATATATATATATATATATATAATATAAAATATGCGGGTGTATGTATGTATATATGAGAAAAAAACTATATCGCACAACACACAGATACACAAATATCTATCTATCTATCTTTCTATCTATCTATCTATCTATCTATCTATCTATCTATCTATCTATCTATCTATCTATCTATCTATCTATTTATCTATCTATCTATAACAATCAGAGACCTTTCAAAACAAACTGTTATCGCTATTGTTATGATAGAATGATTGTTTCATTGAGACTGCTTGTGTTACAATATATAATAAAAGTTATAGCAAAGTCACTTGAACAGAAGCCAGGAATATAATAAGGAATTTAACGGAAATCAAATTTTCTTACCGGAATAACAATGTTCCTGAGAATTGAATGATTACACGATAAACCTAAAAACGTTTCAATAAATTCTAAAATGACTCTAACGTTAAATAAAAAATTGGCGCAAGTATAACTGAGTGGTTAAGTAACTCGCAGTGCAACCATATATTCCACTTTCGGATTGCTTCACGCCTTATAAGTGAATATGTTACATAGATTCCATAAATACACACGTGCTGTTAACGAAGTCTTCTTTGGACTTTTCCCTCTCTTCTTACCGATGAGGAACTATGTTCGAAACGGCAAAAACTCTCCCTTTTTATTCAACGTTAAACTAATACATTCCTTGTGCACGTCGTCTTGTTGTCTGTCATTAATAATTTTATCGTTCGTTTCTTTGAATTGAATATATATATATATATATACATGATGAAGAATAGTAAAATACCTCTAATGCAATAGTTGTGAATTTTCCATAAGTTTATGCAATGTATTAGAAAAGTAAATGAAAACGACTATATTTATCTGTTAACGAAACCGTACTGTAAGCTTGGAATTCTTTAGAGCTTATATTGACTGACGTTGCAAATGAGAAAAAAAGTGTATAAATGCACACCGTTTCTACAACCAGTGTACTGATTTTTAAACTCAAATACGAACGTTACTTTATTTTAATCGATAACCCTCATATATCTCTTCTGAATATGGATTATCTAAAACGTCTAAGTGTCTAGTATGCGGTATAATCTTAAGGGAATTTTCCAACAAAATTAGAAGTTCAGTTATTGGGTGTTCATATAATTTATTTCTTATTTTGTATTGCAGATTGTGAACAATAATGCTGTTGATTACAATTTTCCAACAAACAATAACTGCTTCTCAACATTTTTTGATAGCGATTACGTTAACATAGTGTTGTGTAAGTCGATGGACTTTATTTCAAGAGAACTTTTTTCTCGCCAATGTTGATTTATATCTAAGATATAATCACCTTATTTTTGTACATAACAGCCTCCCGTCACTTTCATGAAACATTCACAGTATCCTCGTAGGGTAGATAAAAGAATTCTTTTTTTCATCAAGTATTGGCGTTGATTTCATCAACAGTCACATGTTAGGAGTTTGAACTACTAGACCTAGAGATGAGATTCATACGAAACATTTATCTAAAATGTTAGATATCATCGAACTCTGCGACACCGGCGAGCTGGTACATTCAGAAGCACGCCGAGCAAGATTCTTAACAGCGTTTTCCATGTCTTAACTGTCTGAGGTCAAATTCCACCGGGGTCGACAATATAAGTACTAGGTGAGCACTGGGGTCAATATAATCGAATGGTGTAATTGAAGGTCTTTACTTTCAAATAAATAAGCAAAGCCAACGGGGTGACAATCTCGACAAAGTTTCGCTGAAGCTTCCTACAAAGTTCCACTTAATACTTTCTACATGTAGTGAAAGTAACGCTTATAGACGGTATACCGACAATTCGATTTCATTTCTAACAAATGATTATTGCATTGCTTAGGAATGTATGCGACTTTCGTATACAGTAACATATTAAGATCAATAAAAAAAGAAGGGAAATTAAATTTCACAGTATATCATTTGTCAACATGTCAGCAATTTTTAGCAATCTATCTTCTACTTTATTTTATGTCTAACTATGCAAAAAAAAAAAGCCACGGAGAACTATTATATATATTTTTTCAAAATACACTATTTCTTAGCATTTTCCACACATAATTGCATCCCCGTATTTTTTAAAACTAAAACCTTTAATGAGTTAGGTGAGGGTCATAATAACTGTGTGAGACTAGTGAAATTAAGGTATCAATCACTTGAAATTAAGATATCAATCTATTCTGTATTGCAGTTTGCACGGGACTAATTTTAAGTAAATGCATATATGATGCTGTTAGTTGATAACTGTTCATTGATATGGAATATCAGAATCAATACTGTAACCATATTTTCAAATATAGTGATATATTTTCTGAATTAATGGTAAACTAAACGCCATTAAAATGCTATACGCAATGACCTCACCTACGTTAAATAGAGCAGTTAAATCTCCTTAGATTTCCCCTATATTTTCGTTTTAAAATGCTTAGATTGGTTAACATAGTCTTAGATGCATGTTCTAGCGGAAATATCTTTGATTAAAGACCTGCTCTAATATTACTGATCTAGCAAAAATAACAGTATAGCACAATGACACACTAAATAAACAAAGGATATAATTCCTGCAAAAGATAGAGTGCTGGAATCACACACTTGAATAACATATAAAGTCTCCAGATTTCTTCGTTTGGAAAATAGATTTCAGTGAACCATAAAACATAAACATTACAAGACCAACTCTATTTTCTAAAGCTGAAAGAATGGCACAACATTCCAATTTTGTAGTCCAATGTTTTCAAGTGAGAAGTTGCTCACGCATCAGTGATTACGATGCACATTTTAAATAGCTTTCGTTCATTAGAAAGAAAGCTTTTCTTTCCTTTCTTTTATCGTATTTATAATATATTTTAATTCTATGTAAGAAACTATTACCGGTAAGTTTAGAAAACATTCTTATGTATAGATAATTTAGGTTCTGTGTTTTTGTTTGCGTATTAGGAGTGAATATTAGTACGTATGACCCTATACTAAGTTGTTGCAAAGGGGAATGGGAATCATTCACTCAAAATGGAGCCTGAAACGAAGCCTGCGACGTACTAGGTTCGATTTTGAGGGTTCAAGAGTCAAATAGCGGAGAGAAAATGGGTAAAGTTATATATATAAAAGGATAAAAACTGTAAACATAATTTTGAAATGCACGAATTAAGAACGTCAAACACACACATATGCAAATATACTTTAACACTATATATATATATATATATATATATATATATATATATATATATATATATATATATATATACACAAAGAGAGAGAGAGAGAGAGAGAGAGAGAGAGAGAGAGAGAGAGAGAGAGAGAGAGAGAGAGAGACATATGTGTGCAAATGTATATAAGTAATTGTATGTCTAACAATATATACGAATGTATACATGTTGTATGTATACACGTATGAAAATAAGAAACGTATTGAAAGTATCCCATATACTAAAGCACTTTTGTTAAGTTTCTTACGATCATTAACAGAAATTTCTGTCGTATGTGCTATTTCCGATATATCGATGATTCCACGCATCCTGGCAACTCCGAGAATTTAATGCTCTCACTGTTTTTATGGCTGTAGTAAATCACCTGAATCTTTCATAGTTTTACGTTCTTGCCGTCTTGTTTTTGTTTTTATCGCTAATAGCATTAAATACATACAAATACTACACGAATACACACTGGAGAAAAACGAATCAAATGCACACTGTGAGCCTTATTTGATGTCACCTACTAAATTTCAGGTGGAAAACGTTTCTATTGCATTACAGTTGGTGTCTTTCGTTGGTTTCAGAAGATAGGATTGAAGAAACATAAGAAGAAACTACGGAAACGGCATTTGAGCATTTCATCACCTATAGTACATACATACACACGTACATAATACCCATAGATACCTACATGCATATATATATATAAATAAATATATATATATATATATATATATATTTATATATATATATGCATATGTATGGATATAAATATGTATACATATAAATCTATACACCCCCCCCCCCCCCACACATATATATATATATATATATCACTATTTTATATGAAAAATATGTTGTTTATTGACTTTATTACGCATGCTGGTCACCGGTAGGAAAATTTCTCTAAATTTTCTACCCTTATTATTTTCACTGTATATATATATATCCATATATATATATTTACATATCCATCTATACATACATATACAATCGTATATATGTACTGATGTGCGATTATGTGGGCATATGGATGTGACTATGATTTAGGTTTTCACTTTATGCTTAGTAGCTTTCTCGTCTGTTTTCTTGATTGGTGTGACATGAGAGTTAAGATTTTACCAGCAGTTATTTAATTTGCCCAGTTGATTAAAATTTTTAGAAATAGGTTAATGGTCAGCAAAGAATCTATTCCTTGTAAATTACTGTGGATCACTTCTATGTTTTTCATCTGTCGAGAACGTTGAGGAACTTTCTTCGATGTACTACACAAAAGAGAATATACATAAAGTATTGAAATGTTGATATTTATATCTGAGTTGGATCGTAAGTAAATTAATTCCCGTTTGATTAATTCGTCGCTTCCTTTCTATGACATTGATGAATTAGAGATTTATTGACATTCCTTATTTTAATAGAAAAATGCGTTTCTATGTGAAGATAAAAATTCATGCCATATTGTTTTCTTTCACCATCTGGAAGATACACACGACAAAATAATACCATACGATTTGATCCAACGTGACCCCAATACATGTACCAGGTGATGGTGCATACATACATATATATATATATATATATATATATATATATATATATATATATATATATATATATTTCTGTGTCTGTGTGCGTATATGTATACATTAAAAAACTATATGGGCAAACTTTTTTTAGAATTTTATTACAAATAAAAAGGAAACATGTTTACATTTTGATAAGCATATGCCACTGGTTTCAATTGTTAAAAGCAATTTAGTCATGCTACATGAAAACGTTAGAAATTGAGATAAATTAATCGTTTATGACATCAATTTTGGGAGTTCATGTGCCTCTCTTATAAAATGTACACGGTGATCGTCGCTAGCCTCCTTCTAGTAGTTTCTGGATCATAACAGCAGTCGTAAAACTTTAAGTAGATTTTATTTTTTAGCCTTACTTTCAGTGTCGCGTTAAGGAGTGGATATTACTTGTAGAGACAGTATGGCTTTGATGGCAGTATTAGTGGCAATAATGATCATTGTTGCATTTGAGGCTTTAACAGCCTCACTAGTAGAAGCGGCAGTACTAGTTCAAGCAACAGACGTAATATCGGTGAAAATACTACATGCCGTAGCTGTATTCGGAGTCATTTGTCTTCTCCTTCAGTAGCAGGAGAGGCAGTATTAGCCGTAGCAGCAGTTGTATTAACAGAAAGAGTAGCAGCTGTAGTGACAATAGCAGCTGCAGCAGTAGCGGTTTTAGTAGAAACCGTTATTCTTTCTCATCTACAGTGGTTTAGAAGTTGATCGGTATTTTGTCAGGAAAGATATGTCTTTGTTAACGCGTTGCTGTTGCGATGTACTATGGGCAAAGTGATATAAAAGGCAGAGCGTCAGAATTGTTAAATATCTTACCAGCACATGTTTCTCACGGAGTTATATTAGTCTATACTTATACTCCGTTATTCTGATCTGACGTCTATGGAGAGACATACCTTATCTTAAAGACATACGGTTTGCTCTACATATTTCTTTCAAAATCGTGAGCTGTAATTGCATAGATTATAGTTTCAGGCGCATGGGCTTATATTTGTTTATATTCTGTCAAGTCGTCCTTATCTAAAATGGATCGTTGGTCCTTCCTAATATACCATATTAGGATCTTCTGCATATTTTTCGTTCGCTCTCTTGTTATTGTGCATACCTTGTCTTTTGTTAATATTTGTTTTCGTTGTCTTTTGCTCTTTATGATAATATATATTTGAAGGAGAAAGACAAGACTGAAATCCATTGTCAGTGTCGGTATGCTTTGAAGTATGTTTTAACCTTCATTGTTTCTAGCATTTTAGGTGGAAATATAAGGTAAAATTTTCAATTCCCATATATTTCTTTCTTTGACTTAGTACAATGATATTGATTTTCTTGGTGAATTGTATTCCATTATTGATTAAGGATGGTGGATAATTCCTGTTTAGGAGTGTATCTTCAGCTTCACAAAGATTCATGTCACGGATGTTTGACTCGGCGACCATTATAAAGATTCTCTTAGATAATGAAAGACTTTTACTCCAGTGTTTCGGATGGCACGAAGTGAAATTTAGTTAATGTATGGTGCTCGTAGTTTTAGAGTATATCTATGTTTCTGTTCGGTCGTTGAATTTCTTTTTTAGGATATTTAAAATGGGAGTGGGCTTTGAGTATATTCTATGGTGATTTGTATATTTTGTAACTTCCATTGATGGAAGTGTGAATTCCTATCATTTCTCTTTGTTTTCATTTCATAGAATGAAATAAAAGTGTATCACTTCCAGTTTTCTTGCATACTTTTGTCGTGATTTTTGGCATTCGTGCTTTTCTTTCTTTCTTTCTTCCTTCTTTATATACATAGAAGTATGAAACACACACACACACGTCTAACTGACTGCAGAGAAGCATAACTTAAATCAATATATAACCGAATTTGTTTTTTATAAAATAGTCTATAAAATATGGGTGATGGTAAATGTTAACGTAAACAATTCTGGTTATAGAGGATTTTAATAGAGACAATGGCTGTTATGAAAAAAGTCTAACAGGTCTATTTCGGAGAATATATAATGATAACTGTTTATCAATATATTTTTGTTTCTTTTTAAAAATACAGCACAATACTAGATATTAAAGAATGACACATGGGCAATATGCTACAGTCAAAAGCAACATAGCAAGGGCTACATTATCCAATGAACTCCTCAATTTTTAAGATTGCAGTGTGTAATTTGATGTGTTTTGTAGTATTATTAATTGAAAACTTAAGCCAGAGAGCCCAAGGAATCGTTAGAGAGTCGGACAAAATCTTTAGCAGAACTTCAGATGGTTCTTTAGTTTCTGATTTCAAATGCCACCAACGTCGTCAATGCCTGTCATCATTTCGGGGCGGTAAAATTATTTCCAATTGAGCAGTGGAGTTAATGTAATCGACTAACCCTATCAGATTTGCTGGCCTTGGTCCAAAATTTCAAACCATAATTTCTAGTAATTTCAAAAACCGCCAAAATCAAATTTGGCTTTCATCTTTTTGGGGTCGGTAACGTCCCACACACAAAAAAAAAAAAAAAAAACCGAAGGAGCAAAAAAAAAAAATCAACAGTTGAACAGCGGAGTAGATATATTCGACTAATTAATCCGCCCCTACCCACAAACTTCTAGCCTTGTGTCGAAATTTAAAACTATGATTTTTAGCATTCGAATGACTAGTCACTGACTCCTTCATCATGAATTTATCTTCAAGGAATCTTTAGAAAATTTTCGGGAAGGAAAAGTCAGTTTCAAAATTGCGAATTTATCTTCAAAGAATACTTAGAATTTAGTAAACCTATATTAATACCTCTTGATATTCTGCTTCCTAGATATTCTTAAAAATCAAGGAAATTTCTTAATTTCCGTTTGTCAGAATAAGAATGTGCTTCCTATGATTCAAAACAGCCTCTCAATATACACGCACGTGCACACACACACACACACACACACACACACACACACACACACACACACACACACACACACACACACACACACACACACACACACACACACACACACACACTCATTCACTGACATAAACGTAGAGAAAAATATATAAAAAATAGACAGTCTAACTGAACTAATTCCCTGCTAAGAGTATTAGAGTATTAAAATCTAAAAAGCTGTTCTGTTATGGTTTTCTCATAATTTCTCAAAAGGAATCACTGAATATTTATTTTAGCTTTAAATTGAGACGGGAAGTATCTGTAATCGGCTGTTTTTAATACATTTTTTTCCCATATTCTCTTAAACTGATGCAGAAAGTTCAGTTTTAGAATCAAATTGATTAAAATATATCGATTATATATTAATATGTTGCTCATTGCTTTTGGTTAAATTATAGATTGTCTGTAATGTTCAATATTAAAAAGAAAAAAGATGGATAGCTTAGCGTTAGGATTCTTAACTAGTCCAAATATTCATATATCTATTTAAAGTATGACCCAGTGTATATTTGTTACTATAGGTGTTGGGATATAACAAAAGCGTATAGTAAGATTAAGACTAGAAGATAACCCTTCTTACGGAGATGTACTTCCATAGCAAGTGACCTAATTTGAGATCTTGTGCTGGAGCGGAAACAATTGCTGCGTGGAAGATGTTTATAAGCCATTTAAGAAACACAATAACCACCGTTAGATTAACTTCAACATTTAAATTTAATTTGCCAAAATATTTTCGTCGCTATGAGACTGCGACCTGTTCACTGACAAAATTCACATGCAGCATGAAATTTTGTATATCCAACCCAGGAGTACGAGAGTGCAACAAAATACGTAATAAGCAAAAATTAATGAAGCATTTGGCGCCGCAAGTTGCATCCGAAAGTACAGATTATGTTATATCTGTGTGGAATACATCACACATGATTAACAGTTGCCCCCACAAAAGTAATAGAATTACTATCTCCCAATACGACACGGTATTGTCGTTAAAACAACATACAATACCATACGAACAAAGCTTGTGGAGAACAGCCTGTTATGCATAAACATCAACAGAAATAATATTGGTGGAACTTTACCAATGAAACTTCTACCAAGTGCAAACTTAATAGGATAGATATTGTTGTTTGGGACAGACGAGAAAACCCTTATACCAGCTTAGATGTAAGCTGCCCCACTGATATGAATATCTCTTCGAAAATCGAAGAACAAGAGGATAATTACGGAAAATTGCTCCGGAACGTTCAACTTTAATACCCAGATTATAAGTCCACATTTATACCATTAATGCTTGCTGGATTCAATTTTGTAAATGCCAAAGTGAAAATCTGGAAGGGCTGGGATATTCAGAAAAAGAAATTACCATTTAATTCGAACATTACAAATACAATTAGTAAGTAGAACATTAGAAATATGCTAGACCTATTTCTTAATTCGAAAAATGAATTTGTTTCGGTTATCTTCACTCCAATGAGGAAGCTTTGTATGTTTGTTAGCAAAAGAATTCCTTTCTTACGGGAAGACTTCAAATAATAAATCAATGCAAAAGAACATGGATATATACGCACATGCATAGACACATACATACATACATATATATTTATAGACAGGTAATGTTTGTGTATTTGTGCATGTACGTCCCTCTCTCTCTTTCTTCTTTACCCTCTCTCTCTCTCTCTCTCTCTCTCTCTATATATATATATATATATATATATATATATATGTATATATATATATTTATATATATATATATATATATTTATATATATATATATATATACATATATATGATATATGTGTATGTGTGTACGTGTCCGTGTATGCGTGCACGTGACTGTGTAAGTGTGTGTGTATGTACGTATGTGTGTGTATGTACGTATGTGTGTGTAATCATTTGTGTGTGTGTGTATATCTTGTTACCGTGCGATCCCCTTCAGTTAAATTTTAGATAATCTACATTTATGATCAACAGTAGTCTATCCGTGACCACCAATATCTATTCAAAAATAGTACATTTACCTTTAATTTATCTACGATATCTTCAGATATAGAGACAGTATGATTGGATGGTATTGTTAGGAAACCTACCGGCTACGTAGACGTGTCTCTTTGCCCCATATTGTATATTTGTGTGATATCAGGAGGAAGAGAGTGCAAATTGATTTTAGTGTATATGTTATATATGCTCTATTCTTTTTCCAAAGTAGTCATGATAAAAGAAAACTTACCACCTAAATAATAAAAAAATACTGTAAGTATTTATATATAAGTTGTAGTTCAACGCTACATTTCCATTTCAGTGAAATCTATCTAAAAAAGGAAAGAAACTGTATGAAGTAGAAATGGATAAAATTTTTCGCAAGAATGTGTATTGCTTGCTGTAGTAATTGAATTACTTCATCATACTAATTCGAATACGACTTGATGCATTTAATTTACTATCAGATGCGCAGTGAAATGAATGGGCAATACCATTAGGTGATATGCACTTTTCTAAATTGTATCTTGAAAAAACTTCTTGTAATGTTTCTCTTTAATTTCAATTTAGCTCTATAGTCAGTCCAGTAATTTCTAATTCATTTTATTCAATAGTATAATTGTTTCCGTTCATAGCTTGCTGTCGTTCTGCCTTGTCATATATTTTACACTGTCTCTTTGCATTTGAGTAGTTGTTACTTGGTTTTCAAATGCTGAATGAATCCTTATAAGGTTGGAGCGTGGAAAATGGGAGCTACGATATCAGGTAGCTCCCAGGGGCTGTAAGCCCTGTAAGTGCTTCTTTACCTCTTCTTCCTTTCATTCTTCTATCATATCGTAATTAAATTTCAAATACACCAGCACATTATTCCACCATCCAGAAATTTAACAAGAAAATCTAATAATTCTAACCAAATTCTATCTATAGATACTTTGCTTCACGCTGACTTGATATTCAACAATATGACTGACAGTTTCAAGGTGATACCGAACCCGAAATCATTACCACAGGAAATCAAATCCAGATCTATAGTATGGCACACAAAACGGTGTTCATAGAAATATGCATGCAATCATATACACAATTGAACATACACTGACGCAAACATAGACATACACAAACTACAGATTTTCAGTAGTTACATACATACATACAACTTGCTAAAGCTCCAGTGAGAATAGTCGATGCCATAGCTGACCTGATTTAATCTCAGGCCACCATCTTCAAATTAAACACAAAGAGTGACTGTATTATTACAGAAGACAAGTCCAGCAAGACTCAGATTATGCTTGCAACTGATTCTTCTCAATCTATCCTCGCACACATTGGGCAGAAAAATTATTACAATCATCCGAACATGCACTCTTCGGTAAAATATCGATAAATATATCCTCTTGTACACTACACTATCCACATACTTTTATTGCAGAAGAAGAAATGTATACTAATCTATTATATTCAATATCGTTAGTAGCAGTTCCATTGGAAGCAAAAACCATCTTTAAAACAACAGCAACTATAAAACATTCGCCCTCTATTTGGTTTGCAAGGCCCTTGATCTAAAATCATGTGTTAAATCTGATATTGTTGTATTGTCGGAAGATCATCGTGCGAATATAAGCTCACAGACTGGTTATGTTTTACTTATATGTCACTTAATCTAAGATTTGTGAGACGAACAGTAAACATGCAGTAAGTACTGAGGTAGTTGAGGAGTACATGGTCATTGGTAAAGTCACAAACTGTGATGAAAAGAACTTGAGAGAAAAATCGAGCAATCAATTGATAAATTGATCATTCAATTGATAGGTGAGAAAACTGAAATGAAACAAAACCAGTACATGTACTTTTATTAGCAGTATGACCCCTCCCAAATTCAACAATAACTATAAAAATATTTTGATATCTTACATTAAAAATAAAATGTTCCACTTCTGACTTGAAGACAATTCATGGCAATCAGAATCCTTTGATATTCAGTTGGAGAATGCAGAGATTAAATTCATGAGTTCCTATATTTAGTTTGTTGTGTAAAACAAACGGATAACTATAATAGTTATCATTATAATACAAAACGAGACAATATGCTAAGATTAGCTATAAAAGTTGTTCCTAAGAGAAACTATCAATAAGATTCTTGTAAAAACAAATGAAATTTCTGTTCGTTTCTTTTCTATCTCTGTGGCTATAATTATGATCCGGTAGAAAATATATATTCTGGTACATAATAGTTTGTGATCTTTGTAGTGCTAAAAGTAATCGTTATAGTTTGATGCAAATATATTGCTAGCAAACAAGGTAAAATTTGTTCAGATATCTCGAGACGGTTTTAAAAGGAAATAATTTAAATATTTATCATGTAGTTTAGTGCAAAAAGAAACTAAGTAATTCTGGAAAGCAATAGCAATTTATAGCAAAGTTTACTTTGTATAGTATTTTAGCTTCAGGGTCATTGAATAAAATATTTTCTGGACGTCTCTGTTTCAGGAATAATGTATCTAGCATTGCATTACACGATGAGGCTTTTGTTGTTTTTAAGATGGTAGTATATAAGACCAGTAAGATCTTGCTAGGTTTGTTTGTAAACGGTTGAGCAAAAGAGACGCTGGGGGAGTATAGACATTATGACT
The DNA here is from genome assembly GCF_046866305.1 of Octopus bimaculoides. Taxonomy (NCBI): domain Eukaryota; kingdom Metazoa; phylum Mollusca; class Cephalopoda; order Octopoda; family Octopodidae; genus Octopus; species Octopus bimaculoides. The sequence goes on from NC_142933.1 coordinate 95,525,590, forward strand.
TTCGGAAAATATTTACATACACCAATGAATACGGACACACACACACACACACACACACACACACACACACACACACACACACCACATACCACACACTCACACTCATACACAAACTCACACACATGCAAAAAGACACACATACACACACCACAACACACTCACACACGCACACACACACACACCACGACACACTCACACACGCACGCACACACATAAAACACACACACAGACACACATACAAGCATACACAAGACAAACACTATGTACACAAACACCTGATAAATACCCGATGGACAAGCTGATTGCCTGTTAAATTTAGCATAGACTATACGCTATTAAGGAATTACTATAATCTCACTAAAGATGGCATGATTAATTCATTGTGTGCATTTTAACAAGAGAAGTGTGTAGAAAGGGAAAAGCGAACACGAAATATATTGAAATGCAATGTAGATTGAATCCACTTAAAACAGATTGCACGTTTCCGACATACATAACTGCACACATATGGCTATTCATCAATCCATTCATCCACTCAGCCATTCATCAACCTAGTCATCCAGCCATCCAGCCATCCAGCCATCCAGTTATCCAGTCATCCATAGATACATATATTTATGCACAACACATATTCATAAATATGCTTTTAGATATATGAAAAAGAGGAAAGTATAACTCAACTTATTATATATACATTTATACATGCACATATATACATGTACATACACACATACACACGCGCGCACGCACGCACGCACGCACGCACGCACGCACGCATACACACACACACACACACACACAAACACACATACGATAGTCATGCGAATTACTTAATACTGTTTTTGAAGGGTTAATTTTTTATTTTTTTAAATTATTTAAAAAAAAATGTTCTCCGAAGATGTTACAAACCTGTTTTGGAAAAAGTGTTTCTTTAGTGTGTGAGCACTTTCGCTTAATCATTTCAAACACCCCCATACATGTATGTATGTATGTATGTATGTATGTATGTATGTATGTATGTATACATATATGTGTATATACATGTATGTGTATACATATATGAGTATATATGTATGTATACATATGTGTATATGTGTATGTATACATATATGTGTGGACTAAGGAGTAAGTAAGACCATTTCTTAGAGTCAAGTGTTTGAGATCAGTGAATAATTTCACTGGAAAAAGCTATAGATATTTGCAAAGAAATATCTTTCGCATTGAAGGTCGGCGATTCTCGTACGCTAAGGATGGGAAAATACCCAGAAACTCGAGTCCGTACGTATCGCAGATCAAGATGGGAAAGATAACTTCTCTTTTCAAATACAGACAGGAGACAGATGTGTGTCGATAGCCAGCTGGAGGAGATGTTCTCCTGGGGCAAAAAGCAACAGTAACATCCACCCTTAGGGGTCAGCCACATTTAAGTGGCAAATATACTTCACCTATATATATATATATATATATATATATGATTGACCGTTGACTGAACACTATTCAATTTTTTTTCTCCGTGTTTTTCTCCTTGTCTCTGTATTCTTTCTGTTGAAGGGCGTAGCTCGAAACGTCAGAGACTTTCCGTATTCCCGAGCGTCATACTAATATATACTTTTGTTATTTACACCACCTGTCCTCGTCTGTTGTTATTATTTGTATATTCTCCCATATATATATATATATATATATATATATATATATATATATATATATATATATATATATATATATATATATATATATATATATATATATATATATAGAACTCGCGTATGGCACCCTATCCTGTGGTCTAACGCATCCACGATTCTCTAACTATCTAACAATTCTATTCTACAATCCACCACTCTGTACTTGCTGGTTTCTAGTGAGGCAAAAGAATAAAAGAAAATATGTTTGGAAGAATGTTCGTATGTTTGTATATATGCATGAGTTTGTTCATGTGTTTATCATTATACACACCCACAGAGAGAGAGAGAGAGAGAGAGAGAGAGAGATAGAGATAGAGAGAGAGAGAGAGAGAGATAGAGAGAGAGAGAGAGAGAGATAGAGAGAGAGAGAGAGTGAGAAAGAGATAGAGAGACAGACAGACAGACAGACAGACAGGCACACACACATACACACACACACACATGCACACAATTTTCTTCCACTTTTACTGAACGTCAAGCTAATACATTCCATGTATACGGCCTTTTGACTTTTGTGATTTTGTTTTTATTTTTAATGTTCTGTATATATATATATATATATATATATATATATATATATATATATATATATATATATATATATATGGATGTGCGAGGAGTGGCACAAGTTGGCATACCGCATGAATCGTTAGAGTGTTAGGAAAATGGTTTGCAATATTTATTCTATCGCTTTGTATTCGTGTAAATTTCAAAGTTATCTTTGATAAGTTTTCCGTTTCAATGACTTTTGTGCACGACAAAGGTTCAGATTAAAAGAAACTTTACTCGTTATTTTTTTAATTCAAAATCATTGCTAAAAGACAGAATCACATTGTCGTGAGTAATTGAGGAAAGCCTTTTTAAAAACAGTTCGAAATTTTAAATGGTTTTGCAATTTTTCATAAATTTTAGCTTCGACACACAAGGATAACTCCGTATAGTTCTTATTTTCATGTATCCAAATTTCATCATAACCACGAAGAACGAAGAAAAAAAAGCAAAACATTTTGCATTTCCAGAGAGCGAGTTATTTTACTTTATGTTTTTGAACTAACTCCCTTTTTTAAAACTCCTTTTCATCTGCTAAAAGCATGTAGCATCTGCTAGCAATCGCCAAATCTATTTAATCTGTATCCCAAAATTCTTTCAACTTAAAATATGTTTGCAAATGGATAAGTGACTTTTCATTGACATCCATTGCGGTACGTGGGTTGTTTAGATCAACAAACGCTTATTTCAAAAACTCCACACTAAGGCTATATTTTTTAATCTCTAAATGGCAGTTGTGACGAAGAGATGAATTAATGACAAGAAATAATTTAACGTAACTGTTTATATGTTCTATAAACTGCAGGTTTAAATTTACTCGTGTAGGGTTTGCCTACTTTAGTCAAATAATGTAAGAATTAGTTTTCCGCTGTTAGGTTCTTCTTATTACGAGAAAGTGAACTACATTGCGTTTACATAATTTGCTAAATAAGTAAAAGAAAGAAAAATAGAAACAGAATTAAGTGAAGAATGGAAGTAACATTAGGCACTCATTTACAAACTCTCCGCGCCACAAGTAAATAACTTGAAAGAGTAATAAAGAAACTTAAAATCCTACAACAATGCGTACATGAATGAATTACTGATTGGCAATAGAACGTCAAGGCATGATCGAAATGAATGGTTTATAACTTAGCTTCCTGCTGTCATCTAGGATGGGAGGTAAGCTTCAATTATTCATGCGTTACTCTTTCGAGTGATGGCTAGCTTAAAAGTAGTTTTCGATTGCGCATGCCTTAAGTTTTCAGTTGCCTGCTGAGTTACAAGACATCTCCGCTCGTAAATGCAAATTTAGGAGCTGCAATATATCGATTCTTCGCAGTAATATTTTCTCTCATTGGATTACGGTTTCTGGAGATCATATCGACGCAAGAATTTATTTTTTAAATTCATCTTAAGAATCATTAAGATTTTGCTCTAATTTAGCGCCAACTTCTTTAAATGGTATAAGAGTTTACAATCACATACATACACGACAGTTTATCACCGAACACCCGAAATCTGCATTGCGGTGACTGAAATGTCCCAACCATAAAACAATGCTTTCACGTATGTGTGAGTCTCTCTCTCTCTCTGTATGTATATATATATATATATGTATATATATATATATATATATATATATATATATATATATATATATATATATATATATATATATATATATATATATATATATATATATATATATATATATATATATATATATATATATATATATATATATATATATATATATATATATATATATATATATATATATATATATATATATATATATATATATATATATATATATATATATATATATATATATATATATATATATATATATATATATATATATATATATATATATATATATATATATATATATATATATATATATATATATATATATATATATATATATATATAGATATAGATATAGGGACAGGAGCGGTTGTGTGGTAAAGAGCTTGCTTCCCAACCACATGGTTCCGGGTTCAGTCCCACTGCGTGGCACCTTGGATAAGTGTCTTCTACTATAGTCTCGGGCCGACCAAAGGTTTGTGAGAGGAATTGGTAGACGGAAATTGAAAGAAGCTCGTATATATATATATATATATATATATATATATATTTATATATGTATGTATGTATGTCTTTGTGTGCCTGTGTTTGTTACCCCACCATCGCTTGACAACCGATGTTGGTGTGTTTACCTTCCCGTAACATAGCAGTCCGATAAAAGGGTCTGATAGAATAAGTACTAGGCTTAGAAAAAATAAAAGATTAAAGGAAAAGGATATATGTATGCAAATATCTATCTATCGATTTATCTATCTACACATACACCCATGCACACACACATTCATATAAGCAATATAATATACAATTTGGGTGTTAGTGTGTAGGAGAGGCATTACGTTGGCAAGCAATTGTACGGTATATGGTACTATACGCCTGCGAGACTTGGGCGGTATATGAAGGCCACAGCAAAAAGTTAAATCGCTTTCACATGAACTGCTTGACAAAGCTATTGAAATGTCCCAGACACGGGGGTCCTCTCTCGAGGTGATGTGACAAGTTTTTTATATAGTATTGAGAAGAAAGCAAGTTACGGGGTGCAGGCTACCTTGTGCGAATGCCTGACACGCGACTTCCCAAGGTTCTGTTTTGTGAGAACTGCCGGAAGGCAAGCGCACGCAAGGTAGACACGAAACCACTTCAACGATGCAGTCAAAACCTCGCTGAAAACCGTTGACATCAACGCCGACATTTGGGAAATGCAAGCGCACCAACAGAGGTGCAACCTTCTACGAACAGAACACGTTTACCGGGATACATAGAAAACGTGAACTTCACAAGTCCAGAACCAAGTCCCCCTAGCAGACCACCAGTGACGGATCTGCAGCAGAGTCATCCGATCACACATCAATTGATTGGCCCCAACAGGCACACCGTGCTCCGTCTTCTATGTGATGTCCTTGGTTATCATCGACAACGTCGGCCGAACTATTTATAAAAGAAAACGATACATGAATATTTGTTAACAGAGCCTGCCTTAATCTGTTAGCTAAAACTATAATATTAGGCACGTTTATCTCATGCATAATCTCTCAGATTATATTGAAACATAATTTCATTGCCACTTATACATTTACATTACAAACAAGTATATAAACACATGTATGTATATATTATGTATGTGTGTATGTATTATGTATGTATGTATGTATTATGTATGTATGTGTGTGTGTATGTGTGCATATATGTATGCATGTATGCACGTATGTATGTATATATGTATGTTTACATATGTGTATTTACGTTTTGTGTGTTTGTATTTATGTAGGTATATTTGCAGAAAGCTGGACTGAAAAGTCCGTAGGCCTGCCATAAAAGAGTGACGCTAGAGCTGTGAAATCATGCATGCTTTGGTTCCACAATTTTATTAATAACTGCGTTGTTTCTTTCCAGCTTGGCTGACATCTGACTGCTGGAAGAAGTCTTGAAAAGTAACTTCTCTTGAAAATCCATTAGAACATTTGGCAACGTGTTAACATGTACCTTCAGATAAAGGGTTTAGCAACCCAGGGGCATTCATGCAGACATGTTACTACATTTGGGGATGGCGCTCGATGTTTAGCAACAGCAGTGAAAAAGTGGGCAGCTGAATTTCGGACGGGAAGGGATATTCCTGAAGATGATCCAAAGATCTGCCACCGCCGAGGAAAACACTGATCATGTTCACCACACACTGAGGGATGACAGGCGATTGACTATAAATCAAATAACCACTGCTATTAGCGTATCTCGTGAGAAAATTCGGCACAATGAACTTGGCATGACGAAAGTTCCTGCTTGGAGGAGGTCCCGTCTTCTGACACCTGATCAAAAAAGGTATTCGGTTGATCACATCAAGGGAATATTTGAGATTGTTTGAGGCAAATCCAGCTGGTTTTCTTGAACGATTCCTAACCCAGGACGAGTGTTATGTTCCACATTTTGAGCCAGAGGCAAACTGATAATCCATGCAGCGGAATCCCCCTTCACCTACTCCAAAGAAGGCTAAGATCGTTTCATCCCCTGGGAAGTTGATGGCCTCAGTTGTTTTGGATGCAAAGGGCATTGTGTTTACTGACTATCTCGAAAAGGGCCGCGCCATCAATGGAGGGTACTATGCTAACTTGCTGAGGCAGTTTTGAAAGGCTATCATGAGCAAACGCCGAGGAAAACTGATGTAAAGGATCTTGTTCCATTAGGGTAATGCTCCAGTACTCAGATACTTGGTTTCAATGACTGCTGTGAGTGACAGTGGATCTGAACTGGTTGGTCACCCTCCCTGTTCTCCTGATTGGCCCCTTCTCTTCCCCAACATGTAAAATGTACTTGCCTGGGTACCAGTATCGCAATGATCACGACCTCATACCTGGTGTTGATGTCGTTTCACCATTGAGATACCAACGCTGTAACACCGATGGGAGAAGAGACTGCAGGGGGGAATATATCGAAAAATAAATCATATTCATCACATTCCATGAGAATATCTTGGTCAGCCTATGAACTTTTCAGCCGACCCTCATATGCGTGTATAAACGCACAAACACTCATACATAAGCATGTATCGAAGTTATAATTTGAATTATACTTCAATCAGATTTCTTTTATTGTGAAGGCATTATTGCTTCGATCCTTATCATAAATAATTGAATCAGAAGGTATTTGATAAATAATATAAGCATGTGGAACAGATTTAGCGCTATTTTCAGTTCGGATTATTTCATATTCTTAGTGTATCATAAACTAACAACACTTCTGTTGTTTCAGTTGAGTCTCATAAAAGAATACTGTGGCTTGCCAACTGAGAAAGAGGGATATTATGCATGGCTAAACAACATAGAATTTTGGAGATGAATTGCTGAACGTGACAACTTCGCATTTTGGTCCATTGGAAGAAAAATCCTAATGAAGCCTTATACCACACTTGCTATAGATATGGAAACCAGAATGCTTGCGCATGATTTATGTATGATATTCAAAATAATTATTGAATCGAGGACATATTTTCCTCCTGCTAATTCTTTTGGTGCCAATATAAACACAATCAATTCTACTGCAAAATGCAACTGTAAAGCTTTGTCTAGCAAAGCATGAAATACCAAGCTAACATAAAATGATTTTTATGTGTTGTCCTATGAAATAAATATTAGTTCCTTGCTTTAAACAAAAGCCCTCGACATTTAATCATATTTTACCTTCAAATGTTAATATTTATTAGTACTCAATAGGAGAATTATGATAACGTCCACAAGCCGTTAGCATGTAATATTCATACCTAAGCAAAGAGTATTTCTGTTTTATTTTTTTTATCATTAATGAATTATCTGAATAGGAACATGCCAGAAAATATAAATGTGAATAAACGTAGGTTTGACAAAAAGTAATAACCCAAATTATATAAGAATATAAGTGGGATATCAGAAGAGATACTGAGGCATAAATTCTACCTAACATGTATCTGGCAGAGAAATAATCTATTTATCAACAAAATGGTATAAAAAGAAGCCGTCTCATCATTTGGAAGATAAAGCGAACAAACAACTCGGTCTATACCAATGACTAGAACGCGCCTCACTTATAAAGTTGAAACATGGAGTTCAAGAACAAAGACAGATAATATGTATATAAAATAATATATTGACTAGTGTTGTAGCCACCAGATATAATAAAATATGTCCACTGTACTACTTTTATGTGGTTTCTAAAAGTATTATAATACGCAGCTGCTCGATAAGTGAGTGGACGGAAAACAATATTTGATATCGATTAGAAGAGGATGATGAAGACGGTGATACTAAAGTTGTTCTTGCGATATTTAGTTATGTATTTTGAATTCAAATGCAACCAAGGCTGTTTATATCTTTTATCCAGTTGGGGTTGCTACAATGCGTATATAGAATGTATGACAGAAGAGACATTTTAATCGAAGTGGATGAGTAATGTGTCTGGGAAATAGATTATAGTAAAGTTTCTGGTTGTTACTTATGAGTGGAAATGAGGACATCAATTTTGCTAATTTTATCATCTGAATTTCGCCCCCCCCTCCTAAAATTAGCTTCGTCGACTATACATCTTCCAAAGCATAAAAAGAGAAAAAAGTCACTATTTTATCCAATATTTTCCAAAGCATCATGAGCTTCTATTTCTCAGTGTTTCGTTTTAAAATTTATTTCAGGGCACATGGCAATTAAAAACAAAAGCAAACTATTATACTAAACCCAAACGCTATTATTTCTATGTAAAACAACAGCTATTACACTAACAAGAAATGTTATTCGTGGTGCAGTTCAAGTTCAACGAATAAAAACTCTGTTGCCAGAGAACTCTATATTCAAATCTTGAAAATCATATTTAGTTTCTGTGATTTTACTAAAACTTTTATACTAAACGTAAGTTATTTTAAAGAACAGTTTTTGCTGATAATAAAAATATTCCATTTGCCTAGGCAATAGATACCATAACGTAGACTGAAAGTAGTATTTTCGTGGATTTCCACGAAAATACTACTTTCATTTAGTGTGAAGTTAGTAATAATAACAATCATATATCAATATTTTAATAATTTTCCAAGAGCATAGTCGTCTTTCCATAAGCACTGTTATTTCATTCTATAAATATAACATTAGCCATGTTTTAATAAGAACTCCATTATGATATATAATATTCTTATATTATATAATATTACAATACATGTGAGACCCCTTTAAATTTCACAGAACGAAAACGATTAAGATAATCTATTTAAGAAAGAAAGGATGATTTGCATTTGTATTTTTATTTTCGTTAGTTACTCTCTTTACTCTTTTACTCTTTTACTTGTTTCAGTCATTCTGACTGTGGCCATGCTGGAGCACCGCTTTAGTCGAGCAAATCGACCCCAGGACTTATTATTTCTAAGCCCAATACTTATTCCATCGGTCTCTTTTGCAGAACCACTAAGTTACGGAGACGGGACGTAAGCACAACAGCATCGGTTGTCAAGCGATGTGGGGGTGGGGACAAACACAGACACACAAACATGCACACACACACACACACACACACACACACACAGACATATATATATATATATATATATATATATATATATATATATATATATATATATATATATATATATATATATATATATATAAGACGAGCTTCTTTCAGTTTCCGCCGACCAAATTCACTCATAAGTCTTTGTTCGGCCCGAGACTATAGTAGAGGACACTTGCCCAAGGTACCACGCAGTGAGACTGAACCCGGAACTCCACGGAGCCACCCCTACACCGATGTTATTTCACTTCCAGTCACAATAATATATGATTTTAAAATTTCCCTCTACTAAGCACTTTATGTTACTCTCTTTCTCTCTACCTCTTCAATAAACTTGTTAACCATGTAATACCCTTCTTCACGTCTAACATTTTTCTCATTCTTTACATTACTTACAATTGACGGATATTTGTCCTCAACTTGCTTGTTGTTAACACAACGTTTCGGCTGATAAACCCTCCAGCCTTCATCAGGTGTCTTGAGGAAATTTCGAACCTGGGTTCTCATTCCTAAGGTATTTTTCGATGTTGTTGTTGTTGTTGTTATTATTATTATCGAACTCGGTATCTTGGGGTTAGTAGCCCGCACTCTTAACCACTACGCCATATGCCCACGAGCATATGGCGTAGTGGTTTTTCTCATTATCTTCACCTATCTTGTCTACCACAAACTACATGAGCGACAGCATAATGCATCTGCTCCCTCACTCACTCTCACATTTTTTCTTTCTCTCTCTCTCACTCCACTTCCTCCTCTCTAAAAACTAAAGTGTAAAGTGTGAACAGGGAAAAGAATAATATTATAGATTTAGTTCAATAAAACAGTAATTTATGCTATCAATACACCACCACCATAGTTTTGAGTAACAAAGCTCATTTCATTCCATTTCAGTTCAACTGTTTGTTTACATCTACTTTTTCTTGTCGATGTATCTCTGCTCTGAAAATACAAACGTTATCTTCCTCTCCTCCCCTCTCCCTCTCAATGTAACTGCCTCCCCTCTTCATTTCTCTATATTTGCCTTTCTTTAACGTCACCACCTGAACATCTCCCTCTGCTAAATATTGCATCCTAAACATCTCTGTCTGTCTGTCTGTCTATCTGTCTGTCTCTCTCTCTCTCTTTACCTTTTCCTCCCCACTCTACAACACGTCATTAACTCTTTTCACTCCCTCTTTTGTCACTCCTTCTTTTCTTTCTCCCTCTGTTCTGTCACCCTCTTTTCTCTCACCGTCTTGCTTTCTCTTTCTTCATATCTCCTTTCAACTAATCATGTGACACTTTTGGCCACCTTAATACATCTTTCTCTTCTTCATCATCAGTTCTTTCTTCTCTGCTCACACTTCTCTCCTTTCTCTCTTACTTTTACTCCACCTCTCTAACTAACTAAAGTATAACACGCGAACGAACACGCAGATTACTATTTAGATGGTTTAGTAAGTGCTCGATTATAATATTGTAAAAACACATTCTTAATCTTAAAGACTACGTCTTTGGGGCCAAAGGAAAACAGCTTATGATAATTTGATTGAGTATTTGCCAAACGTTAAGAAACATATAAAGCACGTCCAATGAAGAAAGGCATTATAAATGTCTTAATATTTCTAATCCCTTTTTATTTTGTTTTAACCAACCTAGTAGTAATGACCGTGCTGGAACATGATATACACACGTGCATAAATACATATATGGATACACGAATAGAACAACACCTAAACAGATAGAGGGGCCAATAAGTCGATGAAGACATTTACTTCATTTAACATAAATAATAATAACAATGCAAAGGATATATATATATATATGTAGAATAATGGATTGCGAAATAAATGTTATGCCAATTAATAGTATATTTCATACACACACAGACACACAGACACAGACACACACACACACACACACACACACACACACACACACACACACACTCAGACTTCCCCGCTTGATCTCTAAATAGTTAGCATTCAATTGCCTTCAGAGGAACTTCCCGATATTTGTCTGAATGTGTGCGTGTGTGTTGTTGCGCGCATATATTAGAGAACCAATGCTAGCCTAACGTAATGCTAACTATTAATATTTTGTGCAATTTGGTCTTTGTTATTATTCATTATTTATTATTCATTAACTATAATCGTAAAATCAATATTTTTGATACGATCTAGAATCACTTTTGAAGATGAAATGACCGAAAGATCGAGTTCATTTAGTAGTAGGCCTCTTCAATAGACTCCATCTTTATATTCATGCGAAATGTTCGTAGTTGAAAAGAAGATTTACAAACAGTTTAGTCGGATGTTATGTTATGTAAAATAGGACGTTATCTGTCCTTTGCTTCAAACATAAGCTCATCTTGGTATATTTTGTTCACAATGTGCAAAAGGTATTCATAATTTTATGTTCGTTTGCTTACTTGTGTTATTGCACATTGACTACGTTGGGACACCGCCTGGAAGGATTTGGACAATCAAATCAGCTCCAGTATCTTTCCTTTTCATTTAGAAAGCTGGCACGTATTCTATACATTATATTTATCTCTCCGATAAGTTATGGGAACATTGGCAAATCAATACTTGTTGTAAAGCGGTGGGGGTACTAATACACACACACATACACACACATACATGCGTGCGTGTATGTAGATTTATACACACCCCAGTTTCTGTTGGCCAAACCCACTCAAGAGGAATTACTCAGATCGAGGCTATAGTAGGAAATAACTGAGAAATATTCCGCACCTTTGTATTGAACTCGAAATGATGTGGATGCAAAACGTACTTCTTAACCAAACAGCCAATACTCGAGAATGTATCGTACTTTAACGTGTACAAGAAACCCTTTTTTGGTAAAAACTTAGGCCCCAAAAATATAATTCTTATACATGGATAGTATTATAATCCCTTACAAAATCTTGTTTCCAAATTTTACTCCTCCCCGCCAAAAAAAGGAGGTTCCTTATTCACGAGGGTTCGTTATACACGTTAAAATACGGTAATTACAATGTTTCTAAATTTCGAAATACGTTTGGCATCACTCTCAAACATTTTGCAACCTTGCATCAGTAGTTGAAGGGTTGCTATATCAAACTAACATTCTTCGATTATGAAGATACATAATTTCTCTGAATTATTATTGTATTCTTGTATCTTACTGATTTGTTGAAGTGAGTGCATCATTGCTTACGATACTTCAAATATACAGCATTGCGCTATATGCCATTTCAGAATTTTAATTAAATTCAAGTTCCACCACCATTTCTTACATTCTTTCTCATATGAGCTCTAGCACCTGGTACAAAGTATAGATTCTCTAACACAATATATAATAACTACATTTCCCTTATTTGTCCTTGTACCTTTCTTGTAAATAGTTGATGGATAATCAACATTTTGTGTGAAGCATGTTGATGTGGATGAAACTCTGATCAAAGCTGAGCTGGCAGTTACAATGGTCAAAGATATTCTACTTAAGACCATTCCATATTTCTAATCAGATGAATTATTTAATATGTCCTTCCCAGTTTTTAAAAGCAACAAGAAGTGATTAGAGGTGTTATAACGTATACCGAATAATGATAGTGTGATCCGGTAATCTTAATATATAAATCTGAAGTTGTGTGTTTGTGTGAAGCCTTTTTGAATGTTTATAGAAATCCACGTTTTCCACTTTTTCGTAAAATTTTTGACATCAATAGAATTTTCTCGATCTGAACTTTCCAGTGCAGTAATTAGATTTTTTAAATTCCGTTTACTTTGTGTGATTTAAGGGAGATTTGGCTGTTGTTTCTAGCAACTTTTATATTTCATCCCTGCTACCTGGAACGCCATTCTTACACACGCGCTCAACATAAAAATATAGAGAGTAAGAGTAAAAGAGGGAGAGGGGGAGAGAGAGAAAGTGATACATACAACGTCATAGATTAAACTTTCATCTCAGTATTCTTTACCTATTTTTCATAACATAGATAAGTAAAAACACACACAACCACACATACATGACCTGTGACAACAACATACACATTGCTCTCAATCTCTATTCATTTCTCCCCCTCTTCCTCTCTCGCTGTCTCAAACGTATGTGTATACGTTTGAGAGAGCGAGAGAGGAAGTAAACACAATCATTTACATCGTGGTATATTTACAAAACATTGATGGCATAACTACACAGTTGTATCCCCCAACTTTGGAAGGTCATAACGTTCATAAAAATGAATATTTTTTAATGAAATTTTCTATGCATATATTATTTATTATGTAGATTCCAAATATACAAAAATTTTCGGTGGAAGTGTTTTGGAAGGGGGTGGGGTACAATATTCGGAAATTCCACTTAAATTCTTCTTAACTGCCAGGAAAATGAATATTTTTTCTTGAAATTTTGTACAAATGTACCTTGATGTATGTACATTTCACGCATGTAAGAATTTTGAAAGAAACAACTGCAGATTATTATTGAGAAGTGTTCCCCACTCGGTGGTGTTTCGGAGCAAGTCGTCCATATTTGTTTCATTTTTCTCTATTATGTGCTTATGTGCATCCTTAGATTTCTAATGAAGTAATAGGCAGTAAAGAGAAGCAGTCATAAGAAAACTTTTAACTACCCTTATTCCTTTCTCTCCCTCTCTCTACCTCTTCCTCTGTCGCTCTCTCAAAAGCATACACGTGCAAGTACACAATCATTCAGTAAAATATAACTCATGTTCGTCAATGTTTTGTAAACTTACCACGATTTTCACTAGGGTGTTAGGGTTAAGGTTTTAGGGTCAGGGTTAGGGTTAGGGTTTCGAATTAATGTTACGGTTACGTTTTTTAGGGTCAGGGTTAGGGTTAGGGTTAGGGTTAGTGTTAGGATTAGGTTTAGGATTAGGGTTGGGTAATCGTGCGGGTGTTAATCTGAAAAATTATAGATATGTGAAAAGTACCGACCCTGCCATCTATTATAACTTTTGTTGTTCTGTTTAATATATACATAGATTATGCCTCCAAAGAAGAGAGTTTGCTGGGGAAAGACAGCAACCGGTTTAAAATGACAGCCACAGACTGCAGCAATTCACCACATTCCAGTAGCTACTTTGAACATAATACAAAATGGTGCATCAACACCTTCTGCCCAATCTGATAGAATTCTGGCAAAACTGTTTAGCAACAGATCGCCAGCAATTGCTTCATCACAAATTGCCATCCTAGCTCCTGTGAAAAGGGATTACCCTGCTATGTATAATCAGGGCAGCGCAAAAAGTTGTTTTGCACAAGCATTTCTATAGCCAATCACACGGATGAAATTTACGTATGCTTAATAATTTTACGCAAAACAGCTTTCAGACTTTCCCTATTAATTTCATCGTCATTTGAATTATGAACATATTTACATCATAAGGGTTTTTTCGTTGTAAGGCTTTCTTTTTTAGTTGATTTTCAGCTAGCAAGACTTATCGTAGATGGCATAATGAGTCACACCCGGACAAGGTCGGGTTATACTGCTAGTAACTATATAAACGGATGAAGAAGAAAACATTGTAACAATTCCAAACTGAAGTGCAAAATGACAGACTGTAACTTCAATTTTTCACGATACAAAATTAACCCTCTGTACCACAATAAGCGAGCGAAGGCGAAAAGAATAAATCCACAACAATGTGTTGATGTATGGCTAAAATCATGTGATAGAGACAATAAAACGTCCGCCCGGACGATTCGACCTAAGCTTAAGTACTAAACAATGCGGCAATGGAAAAACATCACATGAAAGAAGCGTGTCCATTGATTGGACGAGAGTTAATAAACAATGTTTTCTGTCGGGACAACTGGAATTGTCTCAAGAGGAAAAATTAAGCTGTCGCCGGACGCGTAATTATGTATAGGTTTCATTTTATAGATGATGTCTAATGTTAGTTTGTTAGGTGCAGGAATTCTAAATCAGATATAAATGCATTGAACAGGACTTGACAAAAGGAAAAAAAATGAAAATCGTTTTAGACTTTCTGCTTAAATGGCAAGTTATTTGGAAATAAGTAGGCATTATGTAAGCAAGACAAAATTTAGAGTTAGCCTATTCTTTTCTTCTTCCAGATGAGGTTAACAAAGATAATATGAAATGGAAATAGGGTAAAATAAAATAAATATTGATGTTATTTTCTACTGCAATTAGTTATTTAAAAGCAATTGCAAGCGTAACATCAAGCATATTTAGGTCAGCACGATGCAACATTGTGGTTCGAATGATATCTAGCAATATCTGATTCATGAATATATATATATATATATATATATATAATTCTATTTTTATTTATTTATGAAGCTGAGGATAGCCCTGCATTTAAACTGATGTAATGATTGCATTGTTCAATTAAATGGAGCCGCTTGAAACGGTCTGGATATCCTACTTATACGTATCTGAATCATTGCCCGTATTTTGTAAATACCTGCGAGAGAATGTGGAACGAAAAACAAAACGATGAGACGGAGTGACTAAGAGATATTGAATAGAGACACAAATATTACTGGTTTCTATGTACTTTCTTATACGAACGTATTTTATAAATGGAAACCTAAAAAATAACAAAGGAAATAGAATTTACTGGCGCGACATTCCTAACTACTTTTTACTTTACTGTCAATCTTGAAGAATTTATGTGTTCAAGCAAACACTGCCTTAAACGTGTCCATACATATGTGTGTAAGCGTGTGCATGCGCGCGCGTGTATATATATATATATATATATATATATATATATATATATATATATGTGTGTGTGTGTGTGTGTGTGTGTGTGTGTGTATGTATATATATATATATATATATATATATATATATATATATATATATATATATATATATATATATATATATATATATATTTATGTATACATATGTGTGTATAAATATATTATATATATATATACATATATATGTATACATACATACGTACATATCCACACACACACACACACACATATATATATATATCCTCAAAGTTATAACTACAATAATCTGTAAAATCTGTGTTGCTGAATTGATATCGGAAAATAATCGTTGAAGATAACATCCCCCTTCATTTGTTTATATCATTGATTTTTGAAGATCATGTCTTGAAGTAGATATTTACTTCGAGACTAAACCATAAGTTATAACTTAGATGATAAACACTTGTTTGCAATAGTAGTAGTAGAAGTTGTGGCAGTAGTAGCAGTAGTAGTAGTATTGGTTATGGTGGTGGTGCTGGTAGCAGTCTAAGTCACGGCAATATTAGAGGTAATGGATAGTAGCAGTAGCATCAATCAATATCTATCCTATTTATTTTGATACTTTTCAAAATGTCGTTTTAATGACTTCCACCATCAGCTTGTAAAAACATCCTACTAGCGTTATATGTTTCTGAGGAGCTGGTGTATCAAAGTAATTTCATATCTAGTTTGCAATGTATACGCATTATAATGGTTGTTATCTATTTAAAGTTTATAGTGTCTATCGCTTTCAAAAGAATAAAAATATCGAAGTGTATGTATACGCAATGCACGTATTTTGATAAGTAATCTTGAAATAATAACAAAATAAATACTAGTAAAAAAGGAAGCACGCAATATGTAGCGACGAATAGCTTCAAACGGAAATCAAAATTAAGCTCATCAAAGCCTCAATATAACAAAATTTTCACTTATTAAATATAAGATTAGAATCATATCATGCAATCAACGGTTACATATGATCGAAATTTGTTAAACACACACACACATACATAACATATAAGGTGGTATTAAAGAGTTTCCGGACTGGTTCTGTGGCGCGCCAGCAGATGGCAGTACATGGTTGCGTGCTCAATGAGAGCTAGCAGTGACTTTCATGAGGCAATGTGCCGAATGTTATCGCTGTGTTTACTTCGAAAGTTGTGAAATTTGCACTTTTGTTATCACGTGTATAACGTAGTCTGCGATTTTGTTAACGACTGGTGCAAAGAATCAATGTGAAATTTCACGTTAAACTTTGAGAGTCTGGTATAGAGACATTCAGCGTCTTCGTCAAACTGACGTCAACGAGGCAATGGGTCGTAGGCAATGTTTCGCGTGGTACGGGCACTTCAAAACTGAAAGACGTCCCTGGAAGACCATGGGCGATCTGGAAGGCCTACCACGAGCGTCATCCTCATGAAATGTGGTATTTTGAATTGAGTATTCGGTCCGCCAGGTCTAGACCATCAATCGAGAGTTCTACTGTAACGTTTTGAAGCGTTTGAGGGAGGACATTTTCGAAACAGCGACCGGAATTGTAGGGCGCGAATAATTGGATTCTTCACTGACCTCTCCTCACTAGTGTGTTTCTCTTCAAAAACGACATGGTATCTCTTCTGCACTCGTCCTATTCGCCAGATTTAGCACCTGCGGACTCCCATCTCTTCCCCCAATATGAAAATGCAGCTCAAAAGTGGCCGTTTTAACTTCGTTGTCAAGATACAGAGTGAATCACAGAAGGTCCTTGACTCACTTACGGAAAACGACTTCCAGGCTGGATTCCAAAAGTGGAAGGAACACTGAGACCGGTGTATTGCTGCGCAAGGTGAATAATTTGAAGGAGAGGATGTTAAAACTTAGGTAAGTTATTTTTTTATTAAACATAACTAGACCGAGAACTTCTTGATATAACCTCGCACACAGATGCATAGATATACATAAATATTTATATATATAAACATTTATTTAAAACAACTCTCCATAACAATCAACAAGAAAAACCTAATTACCATCCCACTCAAACCTACACACCAAAAAATGATTTTAACTCTCGTGCATTATAGTCCGTCAACTGGTTACCAGGGAGAAACTTCAAAGTCACTATCCACCAACATTCTTGTATATTAATAATAAATTTGTACTCTTCAAAAGTATAAACCATCCCATCAGATTAATACGAAATTGTTTTTATCATAACTGAACATAAAACCAGATATATATGATATTCTTTATATAAGCTTAAAGCTTATGGCAATCACCGTACAATGATTAAGGAAAATAGTTTCATAAAGTAGCATATAAACCCTCGACAGAAAAAAAGAACGCAAGATAAGGCGAAGAGCTGGCAGAAACGGGCGAAAGGCATAGCGGTATTTCGTCTGCCGTTACGTTCTGAGTTCAAATTCCGCCGAGGTCGACTTTGCCTTTCAGCCTTTCGGTGTCGATAAATTAAATACCAGTTACGCACTGGGGTCGATGTAATCGACTTAATCCCTTTGCCTGTCCTTGTTTGTCCCCTCTATGTTTATTCCCTTGTGGACAATAAAGAAATAAGAAACGTTAGCACGCCGGGCGAAATGCTTAGCGGTCTGCCGTTACGTTCTGAGTTCAAATTCCGCCGAGGTCGACTTTGCCTTTCATCTTTTCGGAGTCGATAAATTAAGTACCAGTTAAGCACTGGAGTAGGTGTATTCGACTTAATTCCCTTGTTGCATGTCCTTGTTTGTCCCCTCTATGTTTAGCCCGTTATGGGCAATAAAGAAATAAGAACGTTTTCCTATCCGCGTTGAACCAACATTCCTTTGTTAACATGACTAAATGTATAGCCTTTACACCAGCGAATCAGCCACCTTTTCCTGTCAAATTTAAGAACTATAATAGCTCGTGTTTGTTTTTATATGTAACCAAACCTTCTATATGCTTTCGGAGCGAATGTTTTTTTTATTCGGCACCGTTTTTACAATCCTGTTAATAATAATAATAATGGTATTTTTATATAAGCTTAAAGCTTATGGCGATCACCGTGCAATAACTAAGGAAAAGAATCTAATAAAGGAGACATGTAAACCCTCGGCAGGAAAAAAAAAAGACGGCTTTCCTGTACGCGTGGGAGTCTAACACACATCCCTTTGTTAACGTGACTAAGTGTGTTACTTTTACACCAGCGAATCATTCGCACCAAAAGCATAAAGAAAGTTTGTTTACATATAACCCCCCCCCCCAAAAAAAAAAAAACAAACAAACACGAACTATTATAGTTCTTGAATTTGACAGAAAAAATGAGGTTGATTCGCTGGCTTAAAGGTAATACACCTAGTCGCGTTAACGAAGGGGTGTGGGTTCGACTCCCACGTGGATAAAAAAAACGCTCTTTTTTTTTCTGTCAAGGTCTTATATACCCCTTTATTAGACTATTTTCCTTAGTCATTGCACGGTGATTGCCATAGGCTTATATAAAAAATTCCATTATTATTATTTACAGGATTGTAAAAACGCTGCCGTATAGAAAAAAAAATCATTTGCACCGAAAGCATATAAATATATATATATGTGTGTGTGTGTGTATGTGTGTTCGTATGTATATATTCCATCTTCCGTCTTTCATTTGCCATATATATGTATGTATATATATATAAACGTCTGTAACGGCGATGTAAACAAACAGTTTTGAAATGATTGGAAGATAAAAATATATAGACATGAAAGTTAAAGTAGCTCATATGAAAATCACACAGGCGCGCACACACATACATGTATATATACACAAACATTCGTCAGGTTTCCTAGCAGTTTTCGTCGACGAAATTCATTCATGACCGTAGTAGAAAACACGAGAAGACACTTGCACAAGGTGCCGTGCAGCGGTGACGAATCAAAAGTCATGTGGTCGAGAATCAAAATTCTTAACAACGCAGCAATGCCTGCAAAGTAATTGGTTTTAATATCTAATAATTATATTGCCTTGTTACTGATCGATTTCAAACATTTTGTCTTTTCGTCTCCTGTTAAAG
>NC_142933.1:95550641-95585641 GCF_046866305.1 Octopus bimaculoides
TATATATATATATATATATATATATATATATATATATATATATATATATTTATATATTTATTTCTATATATATATATTCGTGTATATATATTTTTTTATGCGCCCTTTTAAAGCCTAGCCAGGCCCATGGGCCCGGTTTCACGGTTTCTATGGACAGGACGCCAGTCGATCGCAGCTTTACTCAAGAAACAGGAAGAAAGAGTGAGAGAAAGTTGGGGCGGAAGAGCACAACAGGGGTCGCCGGCACCCCCTGCCGGAGCCTCGTGGAGGTTTAGGTGTTTTCGCTCAATAAACACACACAACGCCCGGTCTGGGAATCGAAACCGCGAGTACGCTGCCCTAACTACTCAGCCATTGTGTGCCTCCACACACACACACACACACACACATATATATATATATATATATATATATATATATATATATATATATATATTTATACACACACACACACACACACACACACACACACACACACACACACACACACACATATATATATATATATATATATATATATATATATATATATATATACATATCTATGTGTCTATGTATTTGTAAATATGCATGTATTCCTTGAGATGGAGAAAGATCGGTCTAAACTTGGAAATTTTATTTATATTGCTATGGTTTTAATCTTACATCCTCTCCACAACAACGTAATTAGATGTCAGAAACTCGGGATGATATCATGTAGGGATTGTCACAGAAGTGATCCTTCATATCATGAAAACTTGATTAAGAAAAGAATAGGAATAATTTGCAATGATTTTCTCACCGTTAATACGTAAGAAATTCGTATTCCTTACTGTACCATTCTCTTGCATCTTCAGCAAGAGGGCGAATAAGAAATATTAAATAAGGAAATTGCTTTTCTTGAAATATTGATTTCTTTGTGAAACCGAAAGAGCAAAATGATTAAAATTACAAAGCAAAAGATAACAATTTGCTGGGATCTCATACCCGAATCTAATCAGCCAAACAGCATCGTTTCTTTGTTGCCCATCTATTGAATCAACCACATTGCGTTTTGAACTCAAACACTCTAAATTATATACATTAATAAATAACAACAAATACAGTTTTCTAATTGCATACACAATGTATAATAACTATATTAGATACAGAATATTTTAATTAGCTGTTGGCTCATTTAATGACCCCCACCGACACAGGAGATATGATGAAGGTAAGATACGCCTGGTGCTGCTGCTGCTACTACTACTACTACTACTACTACTACTACTACTACTACTACTACTACTACTACTACTACTATTGCTGCTACTACTGCTGCTGCTGTCAGCATTTACACCTCCACTATACTAATACAGTCATCTCCATTTAGATCTTGCTATAATAATTTCCATTATCATATGTACGTTGAATAACATTAATTTTGCCAACGCCTACTGTTATTAATTACAAATTTCATCAAATTATGATGCACTTGCTTTGATCAGCATTTATATATTCCTTCTTGCTATAAAGAAACGCTAGGAAATTGTCAGTCATGATGACCAGTATACCTATTTTCAGTCAATATTTTCACATTTCACATCATATGCGTAATATATTTCTTACATAATACTTTACTTAATTCAGAATAATAGATGTAGTAATGAAACCCAGAGAAATGATAGTGCATACGCAAAAATATAGACACTTAAGTTGGGTTTTAAGAAACAGAAAACATTTTGATTAGAAATTATATAAAGATATATATATATATATATATATATATATATGTGTGTGTAATTTCTCATCGAGATGTTTTCTCTTTTTTAAGCCCAACTTAAGTGTTTATATTTTTGCGTATGTAATATCATTTCTCTGGTTTTCAGTACTACTTCTGTTATTCTGAATTAAGTAAAAGCTCATGTAAGAAATATATTACGCATATAATATGAAGATTACTTTGAAAATAGGATTGTTACTATGAAAGTTGATATATTTTAAATTATTGTTGGGTTTATGATACCAGTAACAAGGTTCATATTAACAACCAGCTAATTAATTCGGAATATTGAATCTTTGTAGTTCAAATTCTTTTGGTTACTGTAAAATACATCATTATATTAGTAATTTAATATTAAATACAGATTACCAAATATGATGTCTTCATTATCCTAAATAATTATGAGTATAAATACATTCATTTAATTTACTAATTAATTGATGATAATTATAACAAGAATGATAATGAAAAATAAATAATTTTATTTGACTTACTAACTAAATTAAATAACCACAATATTTATTATTATGGTATTGTATAGTTTATAACTTGCATTCTTATTACAACAATATTTTGTTATTTATGAAAGAATCAATAAGATTTGGATATATATTATATATGGTCATTCAATTAAAAAATACTAATATTAATTATATTTATCGAGGAACAATACTCAATCTTTGTTTTTGTTTATATCAATTTTTATTTACTGAGTTCTCCCTTCCATAATATACAAAAAATAATCCTTATTTAAGTATCTTCAAATCTGATTACTTCTAAAAAAAAAGAAAAACTAGTAATATTTTGATATCCACTATTATAGCCTAACTCTATATCTATGGGGTATTTAAGG
Source organism: Octopus bimaculoides (assembly GCF_046866305.1). NCBI lineage: Eukaryota > Metazoa > Mollusca > Cephalopoda > Octopoda > Octopodidae > Octopus > Octopus bimaculoides. Next base: position 95,553,236 of record NC_142933.1, read on the forward strand.
TTATAGTGTTTGTAACTTTCAATTTATCTTCATTATTACGGAATTCTCCCTACGACAAAATTATGTAAACAAAGAAATTTTTTGTTAGGTTTCTATTCATATCTATTACACACACACACACACACACACACACACACACACATATATATATATATATATATATATATATATATATATATATATATATGTGTGTGTGTGTGTGTGTGTGTGTGTGTGTGTGTGTGTGTGTACAGCTCTATCTATCTATCTATCTATCTATCTATCTATCTATCTATCTATCTATCTATCTATCTATCTATCTATCTATTTGGGACATGCGTGCGCGCAGGTGTCGGTGTATGAGCGCTCGTATCTGTGCGTATCAAATAAGGATCTATGCGATACAAGCATTGACGCACCAGTATTCCACCATGTAGTTGGCTTACGAATAACAATGATACCGACAATCTATCATCCAGTCAATAAAACAAATAAATGAATGTTTAATAGTTATTTTATATTAAGCATTCTATAAATTCAATGTATGTAGAAAACATACTGTATATTTATTGTGTTTTAACTATCGTAATAACACTATAAGAATGAGATATAGTATGTTTTCCATAGAACGAGCAATTATTTGCTCTGTAATATAGGATATAATCATAGTACAAACCGGACCATTTCATCAGACATGTAATTGCAATTGACAGATGTATTGAACTGTGAGAAACTATATAATGTAACGCGTGAAAATACCGTCGGTAGGCAGTTGGAGTGTCTATTTTATATCTATATTATTTTATCCTTGCCTTAATGGTATGCCCGGTGTTTATGTTACCTCTAAATAATTTATTATTTCCGTTTACCTTGAATGGAATTTTGAATGGAATTTTTAAAATACTAACGAATTCTTTTTGAGCTTTCCCAGATCATATTATTTACTGTTTCAGGATACGGTTCTACTGTTGTCTGTAGTTCAATTTTAATAGCTGTTATATGCTTCACTCAGTGTGTAAAGTATATTAACTAACCAAATCCGAAAGTATATACCCTGCAACTATTCCTGGCATTCATTTGGCCATATCTTATGTTATTGATATTTGCAAATATTTTTCTCTAAAACTTAAAAACCGTCCATGTAAAGGCGTTTAGAAGTGGATGGGAAGCATTCTTCAACACCTAGTGTGAATCCACAGCTGGATTTGTCTTCGTTATTGAAATACTACCTGATTGTGGAACTTGCATTTCCATTTTGTCGATTTTGTCATATTTCAACCATAAATTATATATGTGGATTTTAGTCCATTGAGGCTATCATTATGTGAACATAACTCCAGCCAAACGACCGAGTTAATCTGGCGCATTACAGGCAACGTTAGCAAGCGCATAAGGGAAATATTTATCAAATAGGCCATTTACTACTTCCCTCGAAACATTACTAAATCTTCCATACACATGACAAGGCTAAATACAGAACTATAGAATGCAAATAACTAGAAGTATCTAGGCTAAATAAAAATCCTATGAACGCAAAATACATAAGTTGTATTTAATATCTATTTAACCGAGAACACTTTAAAGAATTCGTACGCATATTACACTTATATTTCTTACCAGGGAGCAACAACGATGTATTTAAAAATGCATTTGGCATTTCAAAGTCAGAGAAAAACAGCAATCACACACTAGCTTTGCAGAGGCGAAGTTATATTTTGGCTGATTTATTTATTTTCAATCATAAATGATCGAAAAACGTTAGTTTGTAATACTGCCAGAATATAACCTGAATTTGACAGAGCTAATATTATCTTCTTTGACACCTAGGTTCCTGAAGAAAATGTAAAGATTCTTCTGGAATCTGTAGGTGACGTTTCGGTTACGAGGTTTGGGATCTGTCTAAAGAAAGGTAACTTTCAGTCTTGTAAGAATATTCATGGCACCGTGATTATAAATTTTAAACTGGTTATATAAACAGATGACATTTGCTATACCAAAAAATTCGATACTCAATATTTATAGTAAAACTGTGTTTTAGGAAATAAAGTACAATAGTATTGACTTCAGGTGAAAATGTAATTCTCGTATCTATTTTGGCTTCCTTGAACATTTTCAGTTGCATATTACTGTATTTACATGTGGTTCGATTTGTTCGACTAAAGGCGGTAATCCACCATGGCCGCTGTGAAATTACTGAAACAAATAAAAGAATAAAAAGAATATCTACGTGTGTGTGTGTGTGTGTGTATGTGTGTATATTTATATGTGTGTGCGTGTGTGTCCGTAGGCTCATGTGTTTGTAAGCGTGAATCTGTGGCCCCGAAATGAGTAATGTAGGCAAAGTACATCATCTTAGAAATACAATTTATAAGAGGTCATAAATATTGTGTAAAATAATTGTGAAGTTAAAACGCACACAAATACTATAGTGTACAAGAGACAAAAACCGATGAATTTCATTTTTAACTTTGTTGCACCTAATCGATTTCATAGTATAGATATCGATTAAGCATTCCAATATGCACAATAGTTTAGGTTTTCTGCTTAAACCATACGAATAAATACATTCTATAACAGGCGGAAATACTAGTCCTCCTATGAAACCATTTCAAAGCCATGATCTAGCATGTAAGGGACCATCGTTGGATCTCTCAGAGCCACATGTTAACATGATATATATTGATATATATCTCATGGGACCGACAAAGATATAGCTTTCAGTGCACTGCGCCTAACAGTTGACTCAGTTCTAATCTAATGAATCTGACTTCATTATTTCTGTTCGTTTCTCATTCATTAAAATATAAATAATTTTGTGAGCATATGGATGTATATGCATACGTCTGTTTCGGTATATGTATGCGTCTCAATGTATATATATGTATATGTGTGTGTGTGTGTGTGTGTGTGTGTGTGTGTGTGTGTGTGCGCGCGTGTGTGTGTGTGTGTGAGTTTGTGTGCCTGTGTTTGCCCCCCCAACATCGCTTCACAACCGATGCTGGTGTGTTTACGTCCCCGTAACCTGGCGGTTCGGCAAAAGAGACGGATAGAATAAGTACTAGGCTTACAAAGAATAAGTTCTGAGGTTGATTTGCTCGACTAAAGGCGGTGCTCCAACATGGCCGCACTCAAATGACTGAAACAAATAAAAGAGTAAAGAGTATATATATATATATATATATATATATATATATATATATATATATATACATATGCATGTGTGTGTATGTGTGTGCGTGTGCGTGTGTATTTGTGTGTATTATTGAAGAATTTAAAAAGGTAGGTTTTCGTATGAAGAAACGAAAATATCTCCATAAGATTAAACTCAACTATAAACTAACAACAATACAGAAGAAGCTTAACGACTATCGCAATCTTAATTAAAAAGATATACTCATCAATATTACCCCGTTAATTGAAATAATGTACGCTGCTGCTTTAGTGGATGGAAAGAAAACTGAGTATTCCATAAATAGAAATATCAACGCTTAAGCATACAACATAGAAAAAACTAGGAAATAGTATGGAAAATAAGACAAAGAAATATTTAATCCTTAATGAAATCAATAATGCAACATAAATGAAAGAGGAAACAAATACTACAGGAAAATATAATTGAGGAGCAGGATGTACAGGAAATGAAAGAATACCTACTATGAGAGTTCCCTGCCAATTCGCAAAGAATCTTTATGAAAAGCGCCAACGATATTCTAAACACAATAGCATGATTTTCATCCTAAATAGTTATATCTAGTTGTAGCGTGATTTTCATGTAAAATCTAGTTGTAGCATGATATTCATTCAACATAGTTGTATCCAGAATTTAATAAAAGTAAAATAGATGTCAATGCTGCACCAAAAGCAAGTTCAGTAAATGTAGCGAAGGAATCACGACAGAAATGATTGGTCAAAACAGGAAAGACAGTAAGGGGTTGGGCGTTCATACTGGGTAATATTCATTGCATTTTTGATTTTGAGAAAAAAATATTTTTAACAAATGTTTACTACTTTACGAAAACCTCAATCAACTGAGCAACTGGCCTCTTCTAAATGCGTTCAAATCACCATCAAACCCATGAAAGTAATATAGTTTTAAAACTTAAAATTAAAGTTACATTCTTCAAAGAAACAAATCAATTTTCAATTCAGATGCTGAAATTTACAGATCTGCAATCATTATTAATTTTAGGTCTAAAAAAATGAACCAAGTACACCTCGAATCGAGTCAGGATAATCATTTTAAAGTATTGTATGCGGGAATCACTAAAACCTAATTAGATAAAGATAATTAGGTTTATTGCTTTGGCAACTGGATAAAATTTGACTACAATTTGGGTATCTGCACTCATGAGCGAATCGAATTCTTTTCTGAAACTGCAAAGTAGTAACGATTTACACTGGCTGGTGTAGAAACAAAGAACTGCTTAGGAAATAGTAGCTCTCGACTAAATCAATCACAGAGGAAAAGAAATGGGAAGAAAAGAAATTTCCAAATACCTGGGGATTAACAAAATCGAATTAATGCAACATGCCAAAATCATAGTGTTAATTCAAAAGGGATATATCGGACAGACTATAATGAAATTAGGTAAAATAATTATTAAGTAGAAGCAATACAGGCTTTACATGTGACGGTATTAAGCGCGAGCTTCAGTTTGAAGAATAGAAATACGCTAAGATTCTTGAACCAGACACGTAAAAGAAAATTCCAAACTACATCATCCCAACACAAGAAATACACAAACACTCGCACATATACTCGCATGCACGTTCACACACATACGCAAGCTAATACACATATACACACGCACATGCGATATTTCTTTCTTAAAGCAAAATTGCATTAACGGGATTCTGCAACAAGAATTTGTCTCTGCTCCTAGTACAGTAACATCGCACACATACCTACAAACACGTGACACCATATCGCGAACTATTTTAAAACTTGATTGAATCAAATCACTCCACTCGCTACATAAAACAGGCTAGAAAAAACATTATCCGAAATAGTTATATGGCATATATATTCTCACAAAAAATTTAACATTATTTAAAAAACAAAACTAAACAAAATAGTTATACATCATTGAAAATAATTATACATTATTTTAATGCGCATAACTACACGCAGGATTAAACTTAGCATAGAAGAATGCAGTTTTAAATGTGATAGAATTAAAATGATTAAAATTAAGGCTTCATAGGTCATGTTCCGAAACAGATACTCATAATGTGTCACAAAAAAATATGTACTTATGCTTTAAATCTGTTGATGTTTTTACTTCTACATATATACTGCTTTGTGAGACCGCTTTGTATTACCATAATCAACAAACTGAAATAGAAGACCCTGTGAACAGGAAAGCTAGATGATAAATGAAAAACTCTCAACTTAATCCACTCCTTGCCACCGTTGCATTCATCATGGTGCTTTGTTAACGGATTCTTTGTATTCCAGGATATGGAATATCTCTCTGTTGTATTCTTGTTCAATACTACAGTTCTCCGTATGTCATAACTAGCACCTGCAACCTGCTAATGTCACAAATATCATTTGTGCTATAGAGATGCATTATAAACATTTTAAACTGTACTTCAGCTTCAGTTCTTTGATGGCTCAATCGAACTATTTTGATGAATAACATGAAGTCATTCAATACGAAAGTAGAATATCAACTTTGTCATGGCGAAATAGAAAACACCATAACACTGCGTTATAATGATAAAATAATACAAACATCTGTCTTCTCAGATGTAGAAGATTATTTTAGAGATTCTCCATTGCATGGAGACTCAAGAAAGAAACCAATAAAGTGTTCACGAATTCAGTAGTGATATCTAAAGCAGTATGATGACGGAGAGAAAGAGTAGCAAAATGTATTCAACGAGGAGCAATTTAATTCATATACACAGAAATATGAGAATGAAAACAAAATCGATACTAAAAGTACATATGGATCGGTGTATCTCATAAGAAACGACATACACAAGGGAAGAAACCTTATAACGTATTTCTAAATTTCAAGCTCATATTTAAATACAAACTTATCAAAAGAACATACAGTTTATAAGGGTACACTTCGTATCTTAGCAATAAAATATAGCCTTAACTAATAAATTAATAATAAGTTAAATGAAGTGTCTACATTGTACTCCAACCTAACTGCTATAACCTAATGCAGGTTAACAAAAATATGTCTTTATACAAAATATAACTATTATAAAGTACTTCTTCTTCATCTTGTAAAATATTTAGATGGAACCAGTGTGGCAAATATAACGTAGTGTTAATATACTTAATGCAGAGGTAAGTTAAAATTCTAATTAAAATTATCAATGCGATACAAAATTAGAAAGAATATTAGCCATCCAATAAGAGAAGAAATATTGGTATATGACACCATCATATTCGTAAACCTGTACATTTACTGCTTTGGCAAGTATATGTAAATACATATGAGTTTTATTATAAGGCCATAAAGAAGACAGCGAGCTAGCAGATCTATTGGGTTGGCAACTCAGTTCCCGCGGTTTAAAAAAAAAATTTTGGAATTTATTGCGCTTTTAAATTTTGGAATCGATTTTTTTCGAGAATCCTATTTTTGAATCATTTTGGAAACTATATTTTTTTTCTAGTTGATTTTAGTTATTTTTTGTTTATTTTCAGATCATTATAATGGAATGTAAAGTTAAGAAAAACGACCATTTTCGACACCCACTTCTTTTTGCTTTTAATCAAGGTTCTAAAGCCGCAAAAGCTGCTTACGACACTTGTGCTGTGTATGGAGAGGGTGCCATAGCTAAAGAACCGCTCGTGATTGGTATGCCAAATTTAAAAATGGAAATTTTGACCTCAAAGACAAACCTCGTTCTGGCCGTCCAGTTGAGTTCGATGAAGAGCGATTAAACCAACTTTTGCTCGAAAGTTTTCTTCAAACAACAAGAGAATTGGCAGTGGAAATGGAATGCTCCCACACTGCTATAGAGTAGCATCTTCACTCGATGGGAAAGGTTAAGAAGTATGGAGCATGGGTTCCACATGCTTTAAGTGATAACAAAAATCAACGAGCCACAATCTCCGCTGGTTTGCTTGCTCGTCACCGCTCAACTCATGGACACAGGCAACGATTTCTTTACCGAATCGTTACTGGCGACGAAAAATAGTGCCTACACATCAATATGAAGCAGCGAACGGCTTAGCCCCGGTAAACAAGCGACACCGCGCGTGAAACAAGATCTTCATCCGCGTAAAACGATGTCGTGCGTATGGTGGGACTGGGAAGGGATTATCCATTACGAATTGCTTCAACGGAACCAAACGGTCAACGCGGAACTCTATGGTCAACAGATGAAACGACTCAACACGGCTACACAAGAGAAAAGACCTAATCGGCAGCATGGAGTTCTTCTGCTGCACGACAACGCCCGCCCTCATGTCGCTAATATGATCAAGGAAGCTATTTAAACGCATAACTGGGAAGTGCTGCCACACCCACTGTACTCTCATGATTTGGCACCAACGGATTTCTACGTCTTTCGATCTCTTTCAAATTCGCGGCGTGGAGTCTCGTTCAATGCTGATGAATCGAGAGCTTGGTTGGATCAATTTTTCGAGTCGAAATCGGGTGATTTCTACCAACGGGGTATTGAAAATTTTGTTGAACGTTGGGAAGAAGTTGTAAACAACAAAGTTGAATACATTGTTGATTATTTAGTTGTTATTTTTTTTAATTACACCTTTTAAAAAATTTAGATTTAAAAAAAAAACGGCGGGAACTTAGTTGCCAACCTAACTCCTCATTTATGATCCGCCTCATTAATTTCTGAACTCCAATTCTACCGAAGTCGGTCTGCCTTTCGAGGTCAATAATAAACACCAGTTAAATACTGATATTGTTGAAACTCTTCTCTAAAACTACCGGTTCTGTGCCAAAATTTGAAACCATTATAAGACCTTAATAGCAATACAACATGCTCCTGTCATGTTTCTTGTCAAATTGAATAATTTTTGTATTTTTTTGTTTTTTACATACCGCAGTTAACTTTATCTTTCCTTTACTGATTTTCATGTTGATAATTTCACCGAGAAATATAATCTCTAAGCAATTCGCAATAATATACGGAGAGATACTACAAACAAAGTGAGTGTACAGATAAAACGTTGATACCAGATAACATTGAAAGTCAAAGGTTTTGGAGACATATGGAACAAAGACAAGGATCACAAGAAGGATGTTGAAGGGTTGCAAGAACTGAAACAAACAGTAGTCAGTCCAAACCAAGATGAACTAGTCATTTAAGTTAGGAAAGTGAAGGAAATCAGCAAACAAATGGGCAACTGGAAGGCCCCGGGACCAGATGGAGTTCAAGGTTACTGAATCAATAGAATTTGTCAATGTCATGCACGAATAGCTGAGCAACCCAATACCTTGTTAAATGCCGACCACGTAACACCAGAGTGGTTAACAATGGGTATCACAGTGCAAAAAAGTGGTACGAACATAAACGCGAAAGCATCATCGAAAATGATAATGCAAAGATCCTGTGGGATTTTATGATTCAGTGCGACCATGAGATAGAGAATAAGAAACCAGATATAATGTTAATGGACAAAGAAAGCAAACGATGCTGGATCATAAATATAGCATGCCCAGCTGTCAACAAATTATGCGGTAAGGAAGAAACAAAATTCGATAGATATGACAGGTTTGCTTGGGAGGTTTAGCAGTTGTGGTCGCTGAAAAAGGTCGGAGCAGTACCAATAATCGTCGGAGCCCTGGGAACAGTGAGTAAAAATACATGGAGCAAATAGGGGCTGCAATAAGGGTGGAGCATTTGCAGGAAATAGCACTACTTGTAACCGTTCGAATATTCTGGTGGGTGCTCGAAAATCTAACGGATGTTACCTTAGTTCACTGGTAGTAAACAGTTGGCACCGTAATATATCTCCAGCATTAGAATCTGTGCAAAGGCAATAATAATAATAATAATAATAATAATAATAATAATAATAATAATAATAATGATAATAATTTCTACCATAAGCAAAAGGCCTGAAATTTTGTGGGAGGAGACTAGTCGATTACAGCGATCCCACTGTTTCACTGTTACTTCTTTTACATATACATACATACATTCACACACACACACACACACATATATATATATAAATACACACACACACACACACACATATATATATATATATATATATATATATATTATATATATATGTATATAGATAGATAGATACATAGATAGATAGATACATACATACATACATAGAGAGATAGAGGGACATATTCTCATATATGATGCTATAAAAACAGTATCTGAAGTTTCAAACTGTTTAGTTAAAAACAATTAATTAAAAAATCTGGCGTTGAGATTGAACAGATCCCTCAACTGGGACTTATTTTATCGACTCCGAAATGCTGAAAGGTAAAGGTGACCACAGTGGAATTTGAACTCAGAACGTAGCGACGTGAGAAATACCGCTCAGTATTTCGTCCAGCGTGCTAACAATTCTGCCAGCTAGACGCCTTAATATTAATGATAAAAATAATCCTTTCTGATATAGGTACAAGACCTGAAAATTTGGGGGAGGAAACTAGTCGATTACATTGACCCAGTGTTTCACTGATATTTAATTTATCGACCCCAAAAGATGATAGGCATAATCGACCTCGGAAGAATTTAAACTCAGAATGTGGCGACGGGCTGCAGTACCAGGCAGTGGCTCTCATGGCTTCTGATCTCAATTGATTAGAAGTGTTATCATGTACATCGTTTTGTCTTGGTATTAAAGATGGGCTACAGCAACTATTGTGCTCAATACCACAGATTTGCTTGTCAGTTGTTTGACCTTAACCAGTTGAGCATATCCCTTGGTGGCTGACGATATGTGCATCTCTGATCATGAGCAGAAGTAGTGGGGGAGCATCATAGCCATGTGTTGAGAGGAATTCTTTGGGGTTTGAATAATTCCCCTTTGGAAACATGGGTGTTTTGCTCAACATCCTTAAACAAACCTTATTCAGGGACCTTTTGTGCGGGATGGGCTACTCGACCTGAAGAAAATTCTAATTGGGCCCCCACCTGTGAGGTCATGTGCTGTTTATCTTGATATGAGATCACCATGTCTCGCACATATGGTTATGATGCATGTCCCTGGTGTACTCTTATCAGACGGGTGGTCATGATGGGTATAATGGGCTTCGTATATTTCACCCCAGTATCACTTTTATGGCATGCCCTACTCTCTCACTCAATAATAATAATAATAATAATAATAATAATAATGATTTCAAATTTTTCCACATACGTAGCCATTTGGAGGATGTGGATATGTCGATTACATCCACCTCAGTGTTCAACTGGTACTTAATTTATCGACACCGAAAGGATGAAAGGCAAAGTCGACCTCGGCGGAATTTGAACTCAGAACGTGAAGACGGGCGAAATACCGCTAAGCATTTCGTCCAGCGCACTGTCTGCTTCTTCTTCTTCTTAATAATAATAATAATAATAATAATAATAATAATAATAATAATAATAATAATAATAATAATAATAATAATAGTAATGATGATGATAATAATAATAATAATAATAATAATAATAATAATAATAATAATAATAATAATAATAATAATAATAATAATAATAATAATATACGGTATTTCTGCTAAATCCAAGAAAATATATGAAAACAAACGTGCTTAATATAGTCCCATATGGATGTTCAAATGAGTTACTGCTAAGCAAACACTCTTCTTTTATTTATTTACACCCTAGTTTGCTGCTTAGGCAACAATTATCGCACCACACAGAATCCTCTCTTGGTCAAGTACTAGCAGCAATTTTTACATACTCCCAAACGTTACACCTTTTATTTTTCCTCTGTAGCCGGAATTTTTTTTACGAGGGGCTGCTGGAAAGTTCCCGTCTTTAAGGGTATCGTGAAAGGCGTGGGAGGCCCGACTTTCCAAGTTCTTTTGCAGGGCTTAGAAGAACTGAAGGGCCGTTGCAATAAGTGTCTGAATCTGAGAGTGGAATACGTTGAATAAAATCATAATTAACTGATCCTCCTCTGTTTCCTTTTACCCAAAGCAAGGAACTTTTCACCAGCTTACCCTCGTATTTTTTTGAAATTACTGTTGATCATAAATAAATGAATAAATAAATAATGAATATAAACAATACAAATAAAAAATAAAACAAATTCACTTGAGTTTAAATGAACAAAAAATATTTTTGAAAGAAACGAACTTATGGATAACTGGAATAGTTTCGGTTTAGCATATTTTTAAAATTTGGTTATAACATGGATATCTAATATTAAGTCATAATTATTTACTTTTATGTGTTATATACCCGAATAGCGCAGAAAATTATATTATGTTATACCTTTTCGTAAAATGTAATTTTTCTGATAAAAGAATTTGCTTTAATAAATTCATATTGTTTCACTCCATTTTATGTCCATCTCATTTAATTTATTGATGAAGTCAAAAAGTTAAACGGTGTCAATCCTTTGGTTTTCTAGCTCATTGCACATTTTCCCATCACACGACTATAAACATTTAAAAATAGTATCGCAGAGAACATAAAAATGTCGCAGGAAGTTTTCTCTTGAAAGCCATCAAACTTCAGTAAGTGATAAAAAAAGAAAGTAGAAGCAAAGCACAAATTGTTCATTTTTCATGTTAAACTTTTACGAAAATGCAGGTATTCAACAGATAAGCATTTTTATAATATTTACCGCTTTAATAACATTGTGTAAAGTTTTATGTAGCCCACCAGTGAGATGGTTGCAGCTAAATGTTGCCAATGAATAAGTCAGTGAATCGTAAAATTTGCAACTGCTAGTTTGAATGTGCTCTAAATTCACAATGGCGCCCAAAGGTAACAGGTCTGTGTTATATGTGGAAAGTGAAAGTGTTTTTATTACTTGGAAATGAAAAAAAAAAAAAATAGTTGAAATGAACAAAAGGTTGTAATAATTTTATTCAATAAATTTTGCTTTTTACTACTTACTGACATATTACACTCGGAAAACCAAAGCAATGCTTATAAGGTTATTCATATATAACTGGCACTGCTTCATTCAAAATGGTTATTACTTATATTAATGGAAATGCAAGCGCAATATCATGATTGCTGTTATTCATTAACAACATAGAGCTAGAAAGACATGATTTACAAAGAAATTAAGGATTTCTCGTTTATCGAACTACAGTACAGAACAGAAATTTTCGGTAATGAAATCATTAACGAAAAGAAATAGATCAAAATTTAGTCTCAATTTCCAGATGCCGAATCGTAGCTAACGCCATTTTCCATATTTATACAATGAAACTCTTACTAGTTTGTTATCATCATTTTTTTAGTATTATAAAAGAGTCTCTGGTCAACTCTCATAATCTTCTTTCTTCCTACTCCAAATTTCAATATTTTATTACCCGCTAATTTTGTTTATGATCGCGTTAACTTGACAGTGAAATAAAAATTTGTATGAAGTAAAATCTCTAGACAATAAACTTTTAATCTTTAATGATATTTAATTAGATTTAATTAGTTCTCGCGATGAAAATTTGATGATGTAAAACTTATGGCGATTGTTGATAACCACATTTTATTTTATCCAACGGTTGTCTGTACTAGTTATTCTATTTTTTTAAATTTTTGCAACGGTAGAAGAGTTTTTTTTTATCTATTTTCTTTTCTTCAACCAGCTTGATCATACTCGAAGGTACGTTTTAGTGAAATGAAGTATTCTCTGTGTGTTAGCGTTGCTCTTGCAGCAGTATTTTAAAAACACCTAAGTCGGAGAGATGGTTGAATCGAGAGATCGTGGTAACAAAATGCTTTGCAATATTAGTTCCGGCACTTTACGTTGTGAGTTCAAATCTAATCGCGGTCAACTTTATCTTTTACGCTTTCGAGTTCGATAGAACATAGTACCAGCCAAGAACTAGAGTCTATGTTATCGACTTGCTCCTTATATAGGCACAGTTTGGCCAAGAACAGAGACACAAGCCTTTGGACAGACGTGTAATACATCATGCTACACCGCCTCACTCACCTCATCAAGGATCTTAAACACCAATATAATAATAATTAAAATAATAATAATAATAACAATAATAATAATAAAAATAAAAATAATAGGATGGAAGATTGTAAAGATAAAGTATTGCACAGGCACTTGAGAATGGATGAAACTGAAAATGGGTGGATAAAAAGAAATGCATGGACAATATCAGGCATTTTGAAAATAAGACACACAGAGGAAAAAAGATGGCTATGGATGACTAAAAGTGATTTAAAATCGGAAACGGAGGCTCTACAAGAGCAAGCATTAAGACCCAATTACATAAAATACAGCATAGACAACACAGCAGAAAATGATATGTTCAGAATTTGTGGACAAAATGGTGAAACCGTATGGCATATTACCAGTGAATGTACGCCATTGTCCCAGAAAGAATATAAGAGACGTCATGACAATATAGCAAGGCTTTTCCAATGGACTCTTTGCAAAAAGTATGGACCTGAAGGAACAAAAAGTGGTAAGAACATAAACCCGAAGGCATCGTCGAAAATGATAATGCAAAAATCCTATGGGATTTAATAATTCAGTGCCACCAAGAGATAGAGAATAGGAAATCAGATATAATGTTACTTTAGAAAGAAAGCAAACTATGCTGGATCATAGATATAGCATGCCCAGCTGACAACTGAGTATGAGATAAGGAAGAAAGAAAAGTTGCTAGATATGACAGGTTTGCTTGGGTGGTTAAGCAGTTGTGGTCGCTGAAAAAAGTGGTAGTAGTACCAATAATTGTCGGAGCCCTCGGAACAGTGAGTAAAAATCTTGTGAAATAAATGGAACAAATAGGGGTTGCTATAAGGGTGGAGTACTTGCAGGAAATCGAACTGCTTGAAACCGCTCGGTTACTGCGGATGGAGCTCGAAAAATATGGTGTATATATATATATATATATATATATATATATATATATATATATATATATATATACATATATATATAGTTCTACAGCTTATTCTATATCTTACAGATTTGTATGTGCAAATACAATTTCTTTCGTACGTAACCAAGAACTTGCTTCTATTGTTCATCCCTGACAGAAACATGAATGTGTTACAATGCTAGTCAGAAAATGGCATGTAACACAATACCTATAGATTCTCTATTTCTCATATCGATTCCCAGTTTTTCAGGTTTCCAATTCCAATCCGTTTTTTTTCCTCTTTATTATTTCTAACTTGCGTTTTTTTCATATCTTTGATAACATTTCTTCCAGGAAATGTAACACTAAATTACATAGCAGCATTTGTGTGTTTAACCCCATTGACCTACTTCCAACAATTTTGACCCTCTTCTTTGACCTATCACTCGTTACTTTCAATTCAATTCCATTTCTCCGAATGGAGAAAATATCTGATAATCTACAATCGATCTTTTCACTTGCTAAAATCAGTATAAAGTTTCTTTTCTGTAATAGCCGCTGGCATTACTGCGTGGTAAAAATGTCTGCCTTTTGTCCATTTAGTTCCGCGTTCGATCTTGTTGAGTTGTAGTTTGGGTGTCCTATGCCACATCTTCGTAGTCATGAATTCATTAGGAGAGGGTTGGGCTCATCCCATACTGTATGGGAAACTATCATAATTATAAGTGTGTCTAAGTGCGTGTGTGCGATTTATGTGTGTGTGTGTGCGTGTATGTTTGTGTGCGTCCGTGCGCGTGCGCGTCCATGCACGTGTGTGCGTGCACATTTATAACATTCAACCTTCAATGTGGAATATGTGATTAAATCATGCTTTTGATGGCTCCAGATGTTATTACTTGAAGTTTGTTTTAGGAAGGTAAGCAAATATCTAGTTGTACAAACGTCCGTGATGAGTTAAGCTTTGGATTCTTTCGCTTCTTTACTCGTCGCATGTAGAATTGGTTCTGAATTTGCTGAACCACAGAAGACGCTGATAAATCGTGGTACAACTAAGTGACATTTGAAGTAACTCTGATGAAACAAATCTTCTTTAGTAAGTAATACAATTCTTTGGTTCACCATGTCATAATATTTCATGTCATTATCGTTATCCATTCGAGTCAAAACACTCCGTCCGTAACAGTGGACGGAGATGCTTTCAAACCTTTGAGATACTTCAATATATGTCGTTTCTTAGAGTGGCAAAAACCATATAAGTACGTTAACCATGAGAGAATGGAAGTCCGTTTTAGTGTGACAGTCATACCATTGTTTTTTCAAATAAAATATCAAAAGAACATGACAACAATGTGTTTCATCAGTCCTCACCTGACAGTAAAAGAAAAGTGCAGTAGTTTTTTTTATATTCCTTTGGTCGCTATTGATAACGGGAGTCAGCTGAAAACTTCATAGATTGACCAAGATACTCCCCAAGGAATGTGACCAGTTGAGGTTTACCTTTCAACATAGCGCCCCAACCTCTTGTAGCCCATACATTCATTTTAAGCGGTGTTGCAGTGCATAGATTTGATTGGGAACGAAGCTTTCATCTTCCTGCGATACTGATTCCCAGCCAAATGGATTTTCATGTTGTGAATGATAGTCATATGTCGCTAAATCAAGAGAATAGGGATGGTGATCAACCGGTTTAAAGCCACTGTCACGAACGGCAACTATTCAAACCAAGGAGTTGATCACTAGAGCATTGTCCTTCTCGTCGCGTTTCCAGGGCATTTCCTCTTGAGAGTCTTTCGTAACTTCAGCAAGTTCTCTCCGTTGATGGCGTGACCCTTTTGAAGATAATCAATAAGCACAATGTCTATTGCTTCCCCAAAACACTGAAACCATCACTCTCTCTGCAGATGAAACGACCTTGGTCTCTTTTGGAGTGGATTAGGAGGGGTGTTTCCACTGAATGGATTGTCTCTTTTTCTATGGCTTAAAGTTATGAAGCCAACACTCATCGTGGGTTAGAAAACGTTAAAGGAAACCAGCTAGATCTGCGCAAAGCAACCTGGAGCACTTTTGATCAGGTGTCAAAACAAGTGGCATCCATTGATCAGAAACCTTCCGCCAAGATCATTGTTCAGAAATTTCTCAACTCACTCATGGGATATATTACGAGCATTGACTATTTCATTTATAGTCATCATGTGGGGGAACGTGATCAATGTTTTATTTGGTGGCGGCTGTTGCAGGACATCCGGACCTAGGGTCATCTTCGAGACTCGCCCTTTCCGTCCAAACTTCATCTGCCCACTGTTTGACTGTTTATAAAGTTGGAGTGACATACTTTAATGTAGCAACCATGTTTGCATGAATATACTTAGCGGTTAAACCCATTGTCTACCGATATTTGATAAAACCGCAATGATATCTATTGTCCATTTTCAAGAGATCTTTATTAGTTACTTTTGAAATCTTTGAAAAGTCAGATGTCAGTTGTGCTGGAAAGAGTTAATGCAGTTGTTGATCAGAAGAGTGGATATTAATTCATGCAAGATTTCACAGCTCATGCATCACTCCCTTCATCGTCAACCTATGAACTTTATCCCACCCTCGTATACATATCTAGTCCTATACACAAATGTAAATTGATGCTACAGGTAGGCAGACAGAATTTAGAAAATAAAAACACAAATTATGAATATAGTAGAAAGTGAATCATACATGATGGGAGGCAGCCTTGTCCTAAATTTATCATAAATAGTAGCAACCTCTGAACAAAGTATGCAATTATATACGATAGAGCTATGTGATTAAAGATTTAAATAAACTGTCAACATCTGAAGTGGCAGCTGTGGCGCGACAACATTATCAATTCAGTATGATATACAAGAAAAACGGAAAAGACAAAATGAAGTAGGAAACATCGGTGGCTGGTCACTATACGACTGCTACAGTTAACAACCAAAGCTTTATGAAATTACACCCTACTGTTTTCACAACAGAGAATATCTGAATATATAGATAAATAAATAAACAAAGAGATAAATAAATAGAATGCGTTCCACACGCCTGGAAGGACTTTCAAATCAAGTCCGTTTGAACACGACTTTGATAAACAACATTAAATACAAAATATAGAACATAATTTTATATTTTCCATTTGATTATTTTCTGTATAGTATTTCCTCTCATAGCCCAACGAAAATTGCAAGCAAAAATCTCTTACACTATTTGGTATACATATACGAATTATATATTATCTAAAAAACAAATAGCATCTTGAAAATTAGCTGTTAAATAACAGGTGTAAAATTTATAATCAACAGTATTACTCACTATATATAAAAACACCTGAATATATATATATATATATATATATATATATATATATATATATATATATATATATATATATATATATATATATATATATATATACATATATATATATATATATATATATATATATATATATATATATATATATATATATATATATATATATATATACATATATACATATATATATACACACGCACACATACGTACATATTTGGTGGTTGTCTACTCCTTGTGTAGAGTTTGACCGTTTCCTGTACCTACACGTTAGAACAATCATGCATATGATGTGGCTGTTTAAACCAATGTTTTGAGAAGACATCCACATAGATTGCACATCCAATTTGGACCATCAAGAGCTGCAGATAAGTTCTGATCTTTGTGGATCTTAAAATGTCTTTTGAGGCCTCCGTTAGATTTGCAGACCTTCTGGCATACATTGCATTCAAAGGTGTGTACAGAGATATAGGCAGAACAGTAGGTGGAGGTTCGTTTTCCACGGGTTCGCAAATGAGATTTGAACCAAGCAAAAGAATGGTATGGTCTGTCACAAACTGTGCAGATGAATAAGTCATACATACATACATCGGATAGACGAAAATTGTGTGGAATCCAGTCGTTTATATCTATTTATGTGTATGTGTGTTTGTTTTTGTGTTTCTGTCTGTATCCTCAACGCTTGAGAACTACTCTGTTGGCTGTTACCTCTTAATGCACACAAAATCTAGGAAACGTGCTTTCAAATTTGGGTGAGCTGAATCAAGTCATAGGCAATTAAGGACCATACGTATATATTCACAGCATCTTTAATGCTGTAGCTACTATCTTCAACGTTATATTTTTTATTCAATTTGACTTTCTATATCCAAGCATCCAGTGATTTCGTTCGGCTCTTCAGAGCATGCAGCAAGTCTAGTCTGTGCATCAGTAAATAGATGGATGGGTAGGTGGATTATCTGGTTTGGATGTAGATTTTTGTTTCTTTGTAGATGCTGGGTCGTAAAACGGGAAATTTTATTTAGGATTTTATATTGTTAAAGCACATCTCTGCTCACACTCTCGTAATATTCCATAAAACGAATCCGAATACATTACACGTTAACTCGCCTGAAGACTCTGTTTTAGGACAATTTAAAGATCTTCAGAAGCATAAATCTACATAAATTCTTCTATAGGTGCGTACCTCTACATACGTACATACATACCTACCTACATACATACATACATTCATATACACATACATACATACATACATATATACATACATATAGAAACACACACAACACACACACACACACTCACACACATACATACACACACACACTCACACACACATACACACACACACGTATACATACATGATGCATATGTTTGTCTATACCCGTTCGCATGTTTATATGCAAGTCTGTCCAAGGTTTCGTGGGTATGGGATTGCATTTTTGTGTATAGTTATATGCTCCTTTTCAGATCGCATTTTATGCCTATGAACGCAACTATGGGTATATATTTAAGTATATTCACTCCTGCACAAAAAAAAATTACATATTTATATGAAGTTAGGAATGCATGGAAGTCTGCGCAATGATTGGCGGGTGTGTGGATACATTTTTTGTGTTTCGACATATTTCCCTTTTCAGATCGCATTTGATTCCTATGAAACCAACTATCAATATATTTAAGTATATACCCTCCTGCACAAAACATACATATTTATATGAATTCAGGAAAGCATGCATATGTAAAATATACGATTATATGCAAAATGCATAATCATACTAGCGTGCCCATATATGTGGATCTCTGTATGTTCATATATGCATTTGCTTGTCCACTCACACGTATATGCAAAGAACTATATGTGTGTGTATATATATATATATATATATATATATATATATATATATATATTACAAACAAGCACATATCTATATATGTGTGTATATGTATATGCGTACACACACACATACGTACGCACATTTATACGCATGTCTGGGTGAATGTGTTTGTTCGTGTGTGCGTGCCCGCGCGCGCACGTGCATGCTGTCGTCTGCATGTGGATGCTTGAAATGAACTGTTAGTCAAATGGGGTTTCGTGCCAGCAATAAACATTTTACGAGACATTGAGAAACACACTTAAAGTCAAGTCTTCCATTCATTTATGGCGCAACTAGTAGCCCAAAATAAAACCACAAAATGTTGTTGAAATATAAATATAAAAATAAAATGAATATATTAAGAAAAAAGGACAACAAGAATGGTGTGAAAACTAGATACCGAAAAAGTGATTGTTTAATCTCTAAACAAATCATAAATTCTATTCAACTTATTTAGATGTAGCCTAGATCGAAGCGTATACGTTACATTAAATAAATAACTGAAATAGTTACCCATAAATGCTGAAGGTTGGGGGCGATGTGTTGCTTTCGAAAGCAGTCTACCGACAATTTAATTATGAATCTCTGTTTTAACGACTTGTTACACTTGTAAATCCATCCAGGTCGAAGTTTCTTTTACGTTCATTGAAAGTCTAGAAGATAAACAGGCAACACAGACTAGAAAATAATCAAGCGGACAGATAAATACATAAATATAGAGTGGCGATTGATAAAGAGATTGGTATTGATGTATATAGATAGATGTTGTGATAGCAACATATAAAATATTGATGCAAGTGCATTTATGTCCACATAAAAATAAATATGCCTTCGTGAGTATGTACGCTTATATATATATATATATATATATATATATATATATATATATATATATATATATATATATATATATATATATATATATATATATATATATATATATATATATATATATATATATATATATTTAAACGTACATACACACACACACGATCGTCTGTGTGTGCTTGCGTGAGTATATATTACGTGTTGTACCTGTATATGATTGCATGTATTCATAAGTATATTTGAGGTAGAGCTCTTCATTTCACTTACGCGTGTGTGACTAAATTTATTACTTGAAAGGTTTTAAACAAAATTAATATTAAGTTTACGTGTTTACTAATAACTAGTTGCGTTAGTGAAGAAAGAGTATTTATTAGAGTTACTAAGCTTAATAAATTTAAGGAGGTATGTTGTGATCTTTCGCCATAACCACGAAATATCATTGAAGTATGGAATTTTAATTATGCTGCGTTTTACTGTCCATACACGTATAAAATGTTTAATGTCACGTACTATTCTTTAGTTACTAAATATTTGTCTAACATACTAACGGAAACTCGAAATATACAGACAGATAGGCAATGTATATACAGGGTATGTATATACATACGTATAAATACATACATAAATGCACAAACTCACAACGAACGATTCTCCCTTCCTCTCTCTATCGCCTCTGTTTCTATCTCTTCATATATATATATATATATATATATATATATATATATATATATATATATATATATATATATACATGTATGTATGCATGTATATATATATGTATATATATATATATATATATATATATATATATATATATATATATATATATATATATATATATATTGATAATATATAAATATATGCATATATACATACATATATGTACATACCTACATATATATGTATATATACATGCATATATGGCTACAGGGCATAAAAAAAAACGTTAAACACAATGAGAAACGAAAACGAACTTTTTTTCGAACAAAGAAAAAAACCAACAGAAAAACGAGACAAGCAACATAAAGAATATACCCCTCATCAGTTGTCCCTGTTTCATCGACTCCACGTTTCGAAGGTAAGGACAATACGCGACTTCGTTGAAACAGTCCTTCCCGCAAAGGAAATTAAATAAAATTTGAGATTTGTTGCGGAGGGTGAAAGTGTTAACAAGAACAGAACAGTCAGAACAAGACAGTAAAAACAAACGGTGAGGGCTGTTGAGCCAAGATGATGAAAAATTATTAGGATATATACATATATATGCACACGCAAAAACACACACGCAGACACACTTACACAAACACATACAAACACATATTATATAGGTATGTAGGGTGAAATCCCAGCTCCCCTTTGAAGATCATCTGTTTATTCCATTATTATAGTCCAGTATGTAGTTGCTGTCGTTCTTGTACATATCAAAAGCTTGTACATATCAAAAGCTTGTACATACCAAAAGCTTGTACATATCAAATCTGAAAATTCTAGAAGTATTATTTGAACAGTTATTGTATAAAAAACAACAGGAAGTTAGAAAATTCATTTGGTTTATTTATATCTCATTACATATGTTTCAAGACTGAAACTGGAAACGCGATGAGTTTCAAGGTGAGCTTTCCAATCACATGGACATCGCTGTGTATATGTGTTAAATTAATGTTGACGATATAAATATCAGTGGTGTATAAGGGTTGTTGTATTGCGTGTGCCACCACACCCAATACCACCAAATTTCAAACAGAAGTATAACAAAAGTTTTTCATTAAGATTTGTGATTAAATTAATGAGTAAGGTTGATATGTATAATCAATTTGCCAATTTTGGTGGGTGTGCAGTGCACACCTAGTACACCCGGAGTATATGCTCCTGATAAATACCATTATTAGGAGATGCTGGGGCGGCGAGCTGGCAGAATTGTTAACAATCCGGACAATACACTTTGCGGTATTTCATCTGTCTTCACGTTCAAATTCCGCCGCAGTCAGCTTTGCCTTTAATCCTTTCAGAGTCGACTAAATAAGTACCAGATTACATTGGGGTCGATGTAATCGACTTAATCTCTTCCCCAAAAGTTGGGGCCTTGTGCTTCCAGGCGAAAGGATTATTAGGCGATGTTCAACATATATTTCCTCGGTAGATATTCGTTCTCTAGGGATGGTATTCGCTGTAAATACAATTTTATTCATCGAAACAATAATCCAGCAGATTAAAATGATAATTACAGCGATATGAAACACGCACACATTACGATGAAAGAATAACCTCTGGTTTAACCATTTAGAAGTTCATTGAAATGAAAAGAAAACAGTAGGAAATTAAGTATTGGTCTCATAGACAGTTTCATAAGCCCCAGTATCCACTCTTTTGATACGTAAATTTATTGGTATATAGACTTCCGGTTGGTGTATATATCGCTTGACAAAAAAATGAAAATCATTTACATAGGGAAACAAACATTTGAGAGCAATTTACAAATCTTATATCCGTATTTATAGATTTAAATAGAATTAAATGAAGATGTTATTATAAACTTCAAAACGATTGTAAAACCTAATATTTCGTATAACCAGAGAGGATAGAATAAATTTACAAGCCATGCTAAGAGTCGTTCAAAGGACCGGTGAAATTTTGAAAATAGTTAAGAATACTGACTGCAACAACACGGATGAACACGCACGCAGATACTTACACTCTCACACACACAAACACACACACACATACATATAGATACAGGTATTGGGGGTCGGTGAGATTATGTACGATTGTATACACTCAGGAATAGAACAGCAATTATTTGATGTCTAAAATCTGATATGAATTTCTTGAATCGTATTTGGAACAGGGCTCTGATTTTATTGGAGAAAACAAAAGCACACAGACACAAAGGGAAGATCGATTTATATATATATATATATATATATAAATAAATTATATATCTGTAACGATAGATAAAAACATTCCCATACTCAGTGTGTATGCATGACGTCTATGTATCGACTCGCACGCACACACACACACACACACTCACACACACACACACACACACGCACACACACACAGATACATATATATGTGTGTGTGCGTAATCGTTTAAATATTATTGCCGTTGTTGGATATGTATGTATATATATATATATACATATATATATATATATATATATATATATATATATATATATATATATATATATATATATATGTATATATATATATATATATATATATATATATATATATATATGTATATATATATAAAGGAGTGTATATGCAGCTCAAACATTTATATATAATATAAGATATATATGCAACACACACTCACACATACAGACACACAAACACAATCACAAAGACACACAAATACATATATATATATGTGTGTGTGTGTGTGTGTGTGTGTGTGTGTGCTTCTGTGTGTGTGTGTGTGTGTGTGTTGCATATACGCTCTTTTATATATATATATATATATATATATATATATATATATATATATATATATATATATATATATATATATATATATTCAACAACGGCAATGATACTTATTTCGCAAATATGCAAAACAGTGTATAACATTCTTTCAAGAATCTCAGTATCCTTTATATTTGTAGGTAATCGCTTAATAGGGCATTAATATTTATGATTTCCTACTGACAGGAGGTTTGGAGTAACATTTCAAAATTTCTGACAATTTCTTCCGCATTTCAGCTATCTTCTATTAAATATTCATGCTCTACTCTAAGGAAGCGTAGAAAAGAATTAGTGACATAAAGAGAAAATTTCCCTAAACTTATCCTTGCGATAATACTCATATTCATCAATGTTAATGTTACTATTTTTAGAATTGAAGTAGTGAAGATTGTGAGTTCGTGCTCTAGATCGGACTGAGTGTTGAATTCTTCAACATGTCACTTTATTTCACTTTCTTCCAGTTTAATCAACAGGAAATGTATACCAGTAGATCGATGGTGCAGTCTTCTCTCCCTCCAGCTCATACACCAAGAGTAAATTGAACGAAAGTGTGCTTACATTTACCTAGAGATCAAAAATAGTTAGTGATACCTTAATATTGTTACCAAGTCACACTTACATAAGAGTGACATGCATGCAATATGGTGAAGGATAGTTTGTTTTACCTCTAGGTTCAGAATTGAATTCAAATCTTGTTTGGGTTTATTTAAATTTTTATAGTTCGAGGTTTTTAGAAAGCGATCTATCGATGCACAAAGAGACTTTTCTGCTTTTGAAACGAATATTATGAGTAGTTTAATGGCATAAAGATACTGTTAAATACTTAGATTCAGTCATTGATGCTATCATATAACTTTGTTGATATAACCTTTCCTGTTTTGCCATACAATGATTTGTTTGTGATCAATTTTATACTGTCTCTAGAAAGTTTTAAGTCACCGATATCAGGATTCATTATAAGAAGTATTGTTTAGGCGGAGAGCTAGCAGAATGGTTAGCACGCTGGGCAAAATATTGAGCATCATTTCGTCTGTCTTTACATTCTTAGTTCAGATTCCGGCGAGGTCAAATTTGACTTTCATCCTCTCAGGTCCGATAAAAGAAATGTCAATTAAGTACCGGGGTTAATAAAATATTTTAGCCTCCTCCCATCAAAATGTCAAGCCTTGTACCTATTGTAGAAATTATTAGAAGTATTCTGCGGGTGACTTGCAGAATCGATACTGCATCAGAAAAATAAACAGATAGGCGCTGGTGTGCCTGTGTGGTAAGTAGCTTGCTTACCAACCACAACGTTCCGGGTTCAGTCGCACTGCCTTCTACTATAGCCTCGGACCGACCAAAGTCTTGTGAGTGGATTTGGTTGACGGAAACTGAAAGAAGCCCGTCGTATATAAGTATATTTATATAGGTATGTGTGTGTATATGTTTGTGTGTCTGTGTTTGTCCCCCCAACATCGCTTGACAACCGATGCTGGTGTGTTTATGTCCCCTGTAACTTAGCGGTTCGGCGAAAGAGACCGATAGAATAAGTACTAGGCTTATAAAGAATAAGTCCTGGGGTCGATTTGCTCGACTAAAGCGGTGCTCCAGCATGGCCGCAATGAAATGAATGAAACAAGTAAAAAGAATAAAAAAAGAAAAAAATAATATTCGTCACATTCTTTACACAGTTTGTATTCAGACTATGCCAAGAGTAATTTCGACTTTTAACCCTACAAACCCGATAAAATAAAGTATTAGGTAAGTGCTGCGATCGATTAGGTAAGTGCTGCCTTTAAAATTTCTGACTACATCTAGAAGCAATAACTAGAACTGATATTCTAAATCTGTAATTTGCGGCAAACCGTATCACTGAGTTCACTTTTGTTCTGAATCAGATTGGACGATTTGCTTTCCCCCTAGCTCCCAAAATCGACAAATTTCGTTTCCACTTCAGCAGTCATATAGATTTAATCTTTTGAAATGTGGTCGTTTGCATTTCACGAAAACTAAAAATGTTCAATTTACTTTTAACTGTCTGAACTGAGATCATTATAGAATGCATTTTATTTTGAAGTAGTTCAATTTACGCGTGATTTCCATGAAGTATTAATTCATTACTGTAGGATGAAATTGTAATGAGAGATAACTGATGATTGTCTAGCGGCAATAGCATGGCAGAATCGTTTGAGCGTCGGAAGAGATGTTTCGCAGTATTTCTTCCCGGTGTCTATGTCCTGCATTCAAATCCATCGAGATCAGCTATGCTTTTATCCTTTCCTGATTGATAAAATAAAATGCCACTCAAGTACTGATATTGATGGCTTCGACTAATCTCCTCCTTCAAAACCGCTAGCATTGTACTTATATCAGTATTTATTCTTAGATATAATTGTTTTAGAGGTGCCAATATACAAACATATAACTCTATTTCTGCAATTCCTCATTTATTTAAACTGTTACTACTCATATATACTTACACAAGAAAACAATCTCCCCATGGAATATTTTCAAACGTTCATAGTTTACTTTTAGAGTCCTAGAGTACGATATCATGAACACTACCTTACAATTGCTTTGTATGGATCTATTCTATATTTTTCTTTTGTTATATGTTCTAATTAGCTTTAGTTATATCATTTAATTTGATCTTAAATTGCTACCCAAATTTTAACACAGAATGATATACAAGTAAATAATATTTCGCTGCGGCAACGGGGTAGACCCTACATAGTCTCGAGACCTGCACGAAATTACAGCTAAACTTACTATTCTGTTTTAAAGCTACACACTTCTGCTATAAAGATTGAGAGAGCTGACGAAATAAAGCTGTCTTTAACTCTTTTGATTTCTTATTCCTGGACGTAAGAGAGAGTAGTAACAGCTAGAATGTGTCTGTTCACATGGCTTTGTGATAGGGATTGCAGTATTAAACAACAAAAATACCGCTGTATGTTCAACGTTTACTCGGTTATCAAGAAATAACTTACTATAATATATTTCTAAACGCTACCTGCCTGCTCTAAAATAGCCAGGTAATAAAGCTCTTTGCTTTATTTGATTTACTAAAACTTTGGTTGAACAAACATTTTAAATAGATCTATTTCCAGTCGACGTAATAGCTAGGATTTCCCAGATGCTTCAATTTCGATAATGTGTATCTAAAATATATTAAATAAATCATTTTGAGTCCGAAATTATACGAAAATATTTCCAATCATTGAATGGATTGCTTCCGTGCTTGGTTACTCTCTCCGGTTCAAATAGATTGGAAACGTATTTCTAATATGTTTACCAAACTTCTTCAGGTATCAAAGGAATTCAAATACATGTAAAATAATTGCACTTACAGAGAAGATATTAGCTTATGGTCACAGGCTTTGCAGTACATCACTTAAGTGAGAAGTAAACAAATGGTTGTGATAAAGTCACTTTGGATATAAAAGATACGAACATAAGATACCATTGGATTCGCCTACACATAAGAGATAGTTTTAAACAATAGATAGGCATGTCCATTATTCAAATGAGCGTAAAGAGTTTGAAGAGAAAATATTTACTATTTGCTTTGTAGTTTCCTTCTTAAATTGCTTTGATTGTTGGGAGTAAAGCTCTTAAAATGTATTTAAAACTCTCTCAATCAATACATTGGTGGTTAACGGCTGACAGCTTTTTCCAAGTTACTGACGATATTGATTAAATGCCATCCTCAGATAAAATAACTACGGACGAGCCTACATACATCCAGGAAACATTTCTTTCCCTCTGTTGCCCTGGAGTGCAAACCTTTATATTTGACTAGGTTTCACAGACTGCTGTCTATAATTAACTAAAGTACAGTAAAACTTACGATACTTGATTGCACCAACGGAATTTGTTTCATTTATTCTTTAGGCTATGTGTATTGAACAATAACATTTCAATTGGAATTTATTTGGATGTTGGAATATGGCTTGAGTTCATGGAAGATATAAATAACTGTTGCTGCAAAAATAATTTCAAATGACAACATTTTGGAAATAGCGTTTATCTAAGGTGAAAAGGAACATAGTGTATCTAATATACTTATTGCTGCTAAATATAGTAAATACGAAGTTCACCAAAAATAATTCCTTGTCAGAAAGGAAATATCATTCATCTTATTAATAAATATTTTGTATAGACAAAATTCCGCGAATCATTCATGAAATATGAAGATGAAGCAACATGGATGCATTCAGTCGTGATATAAAACTTTTCATAATTTTACTTTCACTTTTGAGAAAGATCCAAAATACTTCAGCAGATCTCCCTCTCTGTCTAGACAAATTTATATAATTCTTTAGAAGAAGAGATGACAAATACCGTTTTCAGATCAGAATATCTCGTGAGAAACATTCTATGATAATAGTACCACTCAAATATACAGTATTTATGTTAGATGTCCACTTCCCAATGACGACGACTACTCAATGATACAAGACGTTAAAATCGTAGTATGATCTCTGAACGGCATCAACAGCTCAAATGAATTGCTAAAGTATGGATGAAAGCGCACAGAAAACCTTTACATCTCTCTGCATTAAAACCTGGTGGACGGGAAACTGCACACTACAATATCATATGATCTAGACAGTGTAGACTTGGTCTCATTCTCTCACGAACGGTGGTAATACCGAGTTAGTGACAGCGAGGACAGAAACTGGTTCCTGAAATTGGGGTTTCAGCTTTTCCAATTTGTTTTGAAACAAATATATTATTCAACAAGTGTGTAAAAACAAGTCTGATCATATTGGAGCATCTAGATGAAAATTATTTAATCAAAAATGTGTTATATGACAAAGATAATTAATTTTCATGTTGATTTCTGCTGTAAGACTTACTAATCATATCTAGTGCTGTAATAATATTTCTTACGATAGTGACTACAGTCTATAAAAACTGATAATCAGTTTATGATATTATTAAATTTGTAACTGTGCTCAGTAAATATAATTACTGCGTTTACATCATTGATTATGAAATAGCTTAAGTTACAGCAGCTGGTAGAAAATAATTACAAGAAAAGTGAAAAACTGAAGGCTTACTTGTGGTAGTGTAAAAAGTGACCGATCTATCATCCGATCAGTTGGATGTGACTGTCCCGATGCTTATCTTTAAACGAGCGAATCATTTCCCTATGGCATCCCAAGGGACACAATATGTAATTGATTAGTTCACTACTAAAATTTCTATGATCACCGCATGTTTCCTCATTGAATATCCATTTCAATATGCATAATGTTAATTAATGACTTGCATTGCTATATGACCACAATTATTGATAGGAAAGCACTGTCGATTAGGTAGACTCGACACAATAACCGAAGTTATTTATCGATAGTAGGAAAGTGGTATTCAGAGTTGACTCTGCCGGGATTTGAACTCAAAATAGAAAGAGATATAAGGAAAGTGTTGCAATGTAGTGTTTTTTACCTAGAGTTCTGTATATTATGGTATTCACTAACCCTCTAAAGGAAGACTTACCAAGGGATCATATTTTACTCGTTTGAATGTTACACATACATAAAATCATTAAAAGCCACAAACAACCGAAATCACTAAAAAACATCATCCTCACAAAGGCCAAATTATTTTCTAAAATAACAGATGCAAAAATGAAAACATGTGGTCAACCAAATTACGCAACATGCCCAAACCTTCTAGAAGGATCAGAATGCCATTTCAAGGAGTCACAAAAATTCAAAATCAAATCTAACTTTACTTGTCCTTCAGAAAACATGATTTATGTTATAAGATGATCGGGCTGCCCCCCAAAACACATAGGGTCAACGGGATTATCGCTCAGACGCAGATGCACTCTGCATAGAAAGCAGATTGCATTCCCAGAATACATTATGATACCCTTTAGTGAACATATTGAGAAATGCGCAAAGCAAATGCTACCACAATTTGTAATCTTTCCACTCTATCAACGTGCCATTGGAACACCATCACAAGTTATTAGATTAAATAAGGAAACCTACTTTATTGAAAAATATAAACCAAAATTTAACCATCTCTCTCTCTCTCTCTCTCTCTCTCTCTCTCTCTCTCTCTCTATATATATATATATATATATATATATATATATATATATATATATATATATATATATGTGTGTGTGTGTGTGTGTGTGTGTGTGTGTGTGTGTGTGTGTGTGTGTGTGTGACGGCGAGCTGGCAGAGTCGTTAGCACGTCGGGCGAAGTGCTTAACGATATTTCTTCTGCCGTTACGTTCTGAGTTCAAATTCCACCGAGGTCGACTTTGCCTTTCATCCTTTCGGGTTCGATTAAATAAGTGTCAGTTACGCACTCGAGTCGACTTGTTTGTCCTTGTTTGTCCCCTCTATGTTTAGCTCGATATGGGCAATAAAGCAATATGTACATATTCTTTTACTTGTTTCAATCATTTAACTGCAGCCATGCTGGAACACTGTCCTTAGTCGAGCAAACTGACCCCAGGACTTATTTTCTGTTAGCCTAGTATTTATGTCATCGGTCTCTTTTGCCGAACCACTAGGGTACCGTGACTTAAACACACCAACATCGGTATCAAGTGACAGATAGGGGGACAAACTCAGACAGTCAAATACATACATATATATACGTAGGGTTTCTTTTCAGTTTCTGTCTACCAAATTCTCTCACAAGCCTTAGGCCGGCCCCGAGGCGATAGCAGAAGAAACCTGCCCAAGATGCCACACAGTGGGACTGAACCCAGAACCATGTGGCTAGGAAGCAAGCCTCTAACTACGCAGCCACTCATATATATATATATATATATATATGTATATATCAAAGGTATTTTATTCCACACAAGTAGAAATATAGGAAAAAGGTATTTCTGTTTTTCCTATATATATATATATATATATATATGGTTTAAATTTACGGAAAAAAGCTCGGGGAGCTGAGAAAGTCTTTTGCGTTTCGAGCCTACGCTCTTCAACAGAAGGGAAGTCGAGGAATATATATATATATATATATATATATATATATATATATATATATATATATATATAAGTCCGTTTCTAGCGAAAGATTATGATTACAGTTTTTTGTGTTGCTGGATTTCCTGAACACAGTTAAGTCGTATACGAACCTTTTCTCTATTGTCTCTTGAAAAATAAGTGCAACAAATTAATATACAGAATTATTACTTTATGTAATGTGTAATGTTGCAGCATATTACTTTCTTATATTATTTTCTTATTTTTGAACACATCCCGAAGTGCGGAGGAGTCGATTACATCGAGCTCCTGTGCTGTCATCTGATACCTATTTTGTCGAATTCCAGAGGTTAAGTCGACCTCGGCAGTAATTGAACTCAGAACGTGAACACGAACGAAAATGCTCCTAAGAGCATTTTGTCTAGCATGCTTATGATTCTGCCTACTTGCCGCCTTATATTACATTATTATACTAATTAATATATTGCTATACTCAGAATGGTTACGTAGCTATCATGTAAACCATTTGTCACGTGGTAGCAGAGAAACGGAGAGATGAAGAACGATATAATTGGGTTGGGATACATAAATTATAATTCACAACCGTGGTGAAGCGGCTGAATCTTTAGATCAACTGACAAGAAACGAAATATTTAGCACACTTTATATATTTCTCTTTGCGCTCTAAGTTTAAATTGGGTAGCTTTTTACGAAATAAGTGTTTTTTTTACGAAATAAGTGTTTTTTACGAAATAAGTGCCCTTTAAAATTTGCGTCGATTACACGATGGGATTTATCTGCCTGACGTATTGCACTGATATACAATCATTCATACATACATACATACATACATACATACATGCGACTATGTGTGCGTTACCGTATGTGTGATTGCATGTGTATGTATGTGTTTGTGTATGTCTATGTAAATATGTATGTATATCTATTAGTATGTTTATATTTATATATATATGCGCATTTATAGCTATATATGTATATGCCGAGAGAGATACGGAGAGAGGGATAGAGAGAGAGAGAGAAAGAAAGAAAGGGGAAAAGAAAGTAACGTTCTAATAAGCAGTGTTGGCTTTTTAGTAAATTAAGACGAAATTAAAGTACAAATTATTTTAGGTTGGCAATGTTCCTCTTGCTTTCTTACACCATTCTCTCTCTCCCTTATTACAATATAAAACCTCTTAATTCAGTAAGAAATCAATCTGGTTAATGTATTTTTTGCGACAAACTACTTCTAAATATAATAATTATCTGCATAACGTAATCGCCAGTAGAGACAGGCTTCTTTTATTACCTAGAATATGCATAGCTAATACCTCAGAGAAATATATGTATGTTGCAACTTCTTATTTCATCTCAATACACTTGAGATTTCGTGCCTAGTTTCAGAAGTACTTGTTCTTTGATCGCTTGCTATCGTCTGATAGTAAATTTTCTGTTGTGGGCTGTAGTACATTGTTGTGGTAGCTAATGAATAATGATATATAACATAGAAAGATTTAGTTGGTGATAAATAATAGCAATGAGCTAACTACATCAAACCCAATGATTTAGCGACTCAAAATATTATTGATGAATGTTTTAACAAAGAAGTTACAAGCTTTTGATCATAAACACGAGTTTGTAAAATAAACGTTAGGTCATTATAAGGAAGCAAAATCGGAATATGTTGAATTATACGATGATTACTATCGTTAGCTTGTTATATGAATCCTGGAAGCATGAATTTATGGAAACATCTAAGAATTGTACTTTACAGTTAACTCAAATAAGGTATTCATCCATCAAGTATAATTGTTGTGATACTGCCTTTGACATGTATAGTATAAAACAACATGCTCGGTCACATGTAGAATTATAAATGGACGAATTTACCTTCATACCATTATCGACAAAATAGCCGCAGTTCTGAAAGGTTTTACGAATACCAAATTATATTCTTCGCGTCGTTACGAAGACAAAACACATGTGAGCAAAACATTT
>NC_142933.1:95588141-95615641 GCF_046866305.1 Octopus bimaculoides
AGTATCTACTCTAAGTCACAAAGTTCTGTGTTCAAATTCATCTGAGGCCAAACCTAACTTTTATTCGTTTTTGTGGGGTGACGTACTGATGCAAGGCGGAGGATTGGAGGGGCTGAAAAAGAAAATGGAACAGGATGAATTGCAGAATGTACTTTGCATTCTCGCTTCAAATCCAGCCAAGTCCTATTAGGTAGTAAGCATAGCACATTACCCGATTTAGTACTGCTACCTGGCATCTTGAGTCTACATTTGTTACTGTAGATGAATGATTCAAAGAAAACAACAACACATTGGGATCAGTTATTTACAATGTATATATTATTATTGGTTCATTTACCACTGATTTGGGATAACAAATTGCATAAATTGTGAACCGCGTTACGCTTATCACGAATGAATCTATGAAGACAGAAGTTGGCATTCGGATGTTCTGCTTGCACTGCAAAAACGTGCCCCAGCAACCATTCACAATTTCCTGTAGATCATGGCATCATGGAACAAAACCTATACATCTCATATATTCTATTATTCTTTTATAACTGATTAGTTTACATTGGTGTTCCTTTTATTGAGTAACCAAACAAACATGATAAACGAGGGTAGATGTAATAGTTTTATTTTCTTGTACCAACATCTTAAAATAAATCTGAAAATTTTCTGGTACACACTATCGAAATATTTTCCCAGAATAATGCCATTTCAACTAATGTATTTTTAACATAACTATTCACGTGTTGTGTTACCAATTTATTCTCCCTTTATTTGTTTTATTTGTTTGTGATGCTGTTGAACGTGTTAGCTGAATAACACTTTATAACTAGGAAAATCTGTAAAATGTCATTTTGAAGCAGAAAAAAATTATATTTTTCAAGTTAAGCGTTAATTTTGGTTCACATACTCAAGCTATTTGCCTGCCTTTTGCTAGCGTTCTTTCGCTGGTATGAATTAAGAGTGCGATTACTAACACCCGAGATCAGAGTACCGTGAACATTTTAATAATATCGATTAATTTACATATAATAATGCATATTGTTGGTTCGTTAAGGTGTTCCGGGATTAATTTATGTCCTGTGTGTTTAATATTCCATATGTAACTGAGAAATTGCATGTAAATCTAACGGTTATACTAACATTGAATACACACACACGCACACAACTTACACATAGGTACACATACATACGCACCCACACACATATACAAGATAATTAAGACTCATAAACCACTTCGTTGATGTTGCAACAAAATCTTAGCTATAAAAATTGGGTTGATTTTTCTATTTTGTATTTTTTAAAAATCTAATTTACATTTAAATAAACTACGGTATTATCTTAACTTTGCATATATTACCATCCGCTTCTCATCCTTATTCCCTGCGTGTCGTGAGAGGAGACTAAAAGGGACAGGAGCGAGGAGACTGGTAATCTTCCCTTCCTAGTGAATCCATATGCCTAAAAAGACAATAGAAATATTTTTGTAACTATGTACATATATTATGTATGTTTACTTAGTTGGGTGTTTGGTAAAATCTGCCGTATTAGATATTAATGCTGTAAACTTTAATGAATATACCCATTCCATTGACAAGTATACGAGGCATATTTTTTCTAACGTATGAATTCTTAGAAGGCCTACACACACACACACACACACACACACACACACACACACACACACACACACACACACACACACACACACACACACACACACACACACACACACACACACACGCAAAAGCTAAGAGCACTAGATTCCTTGGAAGGAAACATCGAACGCATATGAAAACAAGGACGGAAAAAACGGAGAAATGGTACATAAATACAAATGCAAACAATAGGTGTCTTTTGACGGAGGACGAATTAAATTAAGCTGGCGTGTGTGGAAGTGAAGCCTTACAGCAGGGACATGAGACAAGCATGGGAACGAATATAGATGTTGCACTGATGGTAGTCGAAACAAAAAAGAAAGGTGCAGTTTGGCAGGACACCGGTCACGTGGAAGGAGAGGAGAGATATAGATGCAGAGGGATACAAGAATTAAAGAGGGTCGAGAAAGAAAGAAAAAAGAAAAGGGACAGTGTGTAGTGAAAGAGGAGGGAAGGTGATAATGAAGGGAAGGCCAGCGGAGTACGAACACTTTAGTCTCATGAATATATATATATATATATATATACTTGCAAAAAAGGACGTGTGCGTTCAATAATGTAATAATACAAAGAATATATATACATGTATACGCACATATATGTACATACTTACAGCTACATGTGTATATATATGCATATCAGGGTACAGGGCGTTAGAACAATGAACTACAGACAACGGAACGAACACATAGGAAAACGGAAAGCCACTTGGAATATTCCTTCATCAGCTGTCTTTATTCTAACCTGACGTTTCGAAGATAAGACAGAACGTACTCTAGAATAGTCTCTTCCTGAGTAGTGGAACAACCCACTACACAGAGGATTCCAAGGTGGCAAACACAAACCAAGACAGGAAAAATTGGACAGTGAAAACAACATTCAAAAGCCGTACGGCCAAACGCGAATCTGAGGTAGAACGCTAGTAATTCGTCTTGCCTTCACAGCGGCTGGAGTGAAAAGAAAGCTGACCACAGGTCACACGAGAGCAGAGAGGATGGTGGAGGGAGGAAGTGGAACAAGGAGGAAGGTGACAGAAGGGTATAGCAGTGCAGTAGATGCCTGTATTATTACATTATTGAACGCACACATCCTTTTTTGCAAGTAAGTCTACTTTATTATTCTGACGTGACTCTATCTATCTATCTATCTATCTATCTATCTATCTATCTATCTATCTATCTATCTACCTATCTGATCTGGACGGATGCTAGTCACATCGGCTCGCAAGTAAGTTGGCCTTTTATATGTCAAAACTTTTGCAGTTTTAAAATATTTTTTGTGGAAGAGGTGTATAAGTCTATACACTTCGACCCTATTGGGTTTTTGTAATAGGAAGTGGCTCCTTCTGGAGTTTATTTCCAAAAGTTTTTGATTTTTCTCCGGCTTATTTGCCATATTTCGTAAAAGAAATATGGCTAGGCCTTCACACGTGGTCGATTTGCCTCTAACAGCAGGCAAGGAGACTGACCAACAAGTCGTTCCGCATGAACGAACACAAGACGTAGAGACCAGGAATGCTGCGTTTACTACTACTGCCTTCACCACCTCCACTACCACCACCAACGACAACAAAACCAAAACCACTACTGCCACTGACATCGCAGCCACCACTACCACCAAGAACAACAATAACAAAAAGAACAACAACAACTCCACTCCTCTTTTGTTCCTTTCACCACAGACAACGGAAGGAGAGAAAGAGAAGAGCATGATGGCCAAACAATTTGCTCAAATACGCCTGAACGCCGAAGAAAATTATGAAAAAAATTTCCCGCCACTTCGTAACTCATGTGAAGGTCAGAGGAGTACACAAGAAGAAGGTCACCCATCTGCCACAACAACAACACCTGCCAGCATCACAACCGCCAACAACAACGCTAATACAGCAACAGTCACCTCTGCCATCAACACCAGCACCACCACCAACAACAACAATAACAAGATCAAAACAAACTTCGCCGAGGCGATAAAGGAAAAAACGACGGTAGTATCTTTTACTGCACAGCAGATAAAAGATACAAAGGCTTTACTTACGAAAGAAAATGACGAGGTGCGGATCAACATACCACAAGACATTTTAGAAGACACAAACAAAAAGACCATTATTTATAAAATTTTAAACTCAAAAACAAAAAAAACAGAAAAAGCAAGCACGGAAAAGATCGAGAAATGCTTGAGATCTGTATGGCAATATAAGGATTATGTAACTTGGTGGCATAAATTTGCCCATGTGCAAGTTATTTTTCAAAGTGAAGAGTTAGCGAAACGATTCTCAACGCTAACTCTTAAGACAGGAGAGTTAACAATGATACCGAGTTACCTTGGTCAGAGGGTAACAAGGGTTATCATAAAAAATATTCCTCCCACGGTAGACACACTATGGATAACATCAGCCGTATGTGTCGATATGGAGGAAGTTGATATATTGCAAATTAATGTTTCTGAAAAGCAACAGTGGGTGGGTAAAAAAATGGAGATCCTTCTCCATATTACCCAGGAGTCACTAAATAAAATACCCACCTACATAAAGTTACCATCAACGCAAAGGCTGTATGTAGTGGTGGAAGGCAGACGACCACGCTGTTACATATGTGGCAGTGAAGCTCACTTCCAAAAGGACTGCAATTCTGCCGCGAAACAACAGCAACAACAACAACAACAGCCACGGGAAAACCAAAAACCCAAAACACCAGCATTATTACCCACACCACGGTATGCACAACTGATCAAGCAGCTATATGCGAAAACGAAAGAACGGCAACAACGAACAAACCAACCCAACCAAACAACACCACCACCTGAGTCAAAAACAGAAACAACATCACCAACAACAACTAAAGACAGACCAACACCAACACCAAGAACAACAACCAAGAAGACAACCACTGAGAACGAAGAAAAGACCAATACTACTCCCAATTCCCCAACAACACACACACCACACACACCACACACCACAACACCATCGACAAACACACAAATAGAACCAAATGCTTTGCCTTTACCCCCTTCTGATTCGTCAGACATTTCGTCTAACGATGAAAGTTCTACAGAATGGCAAATAGCCACAAGAAGTAAAAGAAAAAGATCAAAAACAACCCTAAAATTAAATGCATGCAAAGCAGGGAAATATGTAACCGCTGAAAGCCCCTTGCACAAACAAACCAGCACCAACATCACAAAAACACACACAATGCTATCAGCGATAGACACAACAAACACAAAATTAATGGACTACATCATATCGCAAACAAACATTTCTGAAGATAATTATAAGCTTAACAATCATCCACGCACTACACCACCGAAACACATCAAAATAGTTCACATCACACAAACGCAGCACCACACACTCAAAACCCTCTTTCCAAATGCGGTTGGGGGGTTCCAAAAATATTTATCAAAGAAACTCTTCAAAAACCTCATCCAAGATACTTCAAAAGAAGAGGAAGCTAAAACTTTCGAAACGAGTAAGTAACCTTCTCTCTTGTCTCTTTTACTGTCGTGTATGAAACACAAATTTCGACTTCAACTATGCTTAAATTAGGTTGTGTAAATGTACGTGGCTTGGCGTCAGCTTGGAAGCAAGGTTACCTTCTAAATGACATCAAGTCACAGAACATAGAAATCATGGCTATCAGTGAAACCAGACTCAGTAACCCGCGGGCCCTCAAGTCCATGTTTGGTGGACATTTCGACATTTATTTTTCTCCCTGTCTGCCAAACATGGGTGGTGGTGGTACCGCGGTGCTTTTTCGGAAGAGTCTGAACCTAAAAGTAAGGCCAATATTCCTAGACCCGGAGGGTAGGCTGGTTGTCTTGGACGTCGATAGCACAAACGGGTGTGCTTTCCGTCTGGTGGCAGTGTATGCACCGTCCTTAACGGGTCGGGCGGATTTCCTTAGACGTCTAGAGGTTTTCCTGGGAACGTCACGACCTTTACTGTTAGTAGGGGACTGGAACGCTACCTTGGACACGCATATAGACTATGTGGGAGTGGATAGGAGTAGAAGGGATGTAAGTGCCTCAAAGACCTGCTCAGACGTTTCCATTTGTCTGACAGGTTCCGACTCGACCATCCGAACGTGCCAACGTGGACTTGGACAAACCGCGTCGGAGCGTCGAGATCGTATCTAGATAGAGTTCTATGTAGGACAGCGGATAGAGATAGTGTAGGATGTCCACAATTTTAAATAGTCAGCTACACAGATCACAAGTTTGTGACGTGTACGCTCGACTTAGATAAGACACATAGGCAGGGTCCCGGTTACTGGAAACTGAACGCTTCGCTCTTAGCGCGGCAGGTTTACAGGAACCGGATTAGCGAATTAATTAAGAGGGCGTTAACAGGAGCCATCGTTAACAACCGCTGGTGGTTTGCCCTGAAAATGGCAATCAAATCGGAATCTATTAGGTTTAGTAAAGAACTAGCGATAGATCGAAATAGAGTAGAGGGAGACTTAGTTAAGAAACTAGAAGAGGCACTTACAACTGGCAGCGCAACCAACGTTTTGGCTGCGAGGATGGCCCTCGACCAACACCTCAACGCCAAACACGAAGGTTGCGTCGTCAGAGCTAAAATGCGTGCCTTAAGGAACGAAGGGATCGAAGCTGCGCGAGAAGCCCGGGTGGCGGAGGCGCAACGCGGTAACAGAGCCACCATTCGGTCTCTAATCGATGAACAGGGATGTAGTCTGCTCGAACCCGAAAGGATGTGTGGGGCCTTTCAACAGCACTTTGCTCGACTGTTCGGTGCGAGCGGTGAGTCGGAACGCAGGATGGACTTCACTGCCTACCTGACCGGCCTGCCGCGGCTCTCGGCGGGAGAGGCAGAGTGTTGTGAGGGTCCCATCACAGCTGCTGAAGTAAGGGATGCTATGGCGGGCTGCGCGAGGGATAAGTCACCTGGATTGGATGGTCTACCCTACGAGCTGTATTGTCAAATGCCAGACTTGTTTGGCGACCTCTTGGCATCAGTCTACTGCAACTGGCAACAAAACGGGAGAATTCCCGGTTTCGTGAGCCGAGGTGCAGTGACATTGCTGAAGAAAGACCCAAACAAGGGGAATTTTATAGATAATTTCAGGCCCATCACTCTGCTCAACGCAGACTTGAAAATTTTGGCCAAAGTAATAGCCGAGAGGTTGGCGCTTGTCATCGATAAACTGGTCGACAGGGCGCAAACATGCGCCGTGCCGGGCAGAAGTATCCATGACAACCTCCACCTCATGCGCTACATCATGGACAGGGTAGTTAAGGATCCTGGCATGGGTGGGGCGCTGATCAATTTAGATCAATCTAAAGCCTTCGATAGGGTCGACCATCGATACCTAGCGGCCGTCCTCAGGGCAGCTGGCTTTGGTCCCGTCTTCCGCGGTTGGATCGCTGCCTTGTATAGCGGCATCCGATCGGTAATACGGGTAAACGGTCACCTGTCAAAACCGTTCGACATCACGCGTTCGGTCCGTCAGGGATGTCCCTTGTCGGCGCTTCTGTATGTATTGACGATCGAACCACTACTGCGGAAGCTGGCGACACTGAGGGGTATCCCACGAGAGCTGGGTTGCGGGACGAGCGTGTCTGCATATGCGGACGATGTCACCGTCATAGTGTCGAGCGAAAAGCACGTCGAGATGATAGGCGAGACACTTAAACAATACGAAACGGTGACAGGAGCAAAAATTAACCCGGAAAAGTCAGTGGGTTTGTTACTCGGCACCTGGAGAAGCAAGCCCATACCGTCCAACAGTGACTCCGTAGTGGGACGCTGGACGGACGGACCGGTTAAACTGCTCGGGGTCTGGTTCAGTCCGGACCTCCAAATGGATAAGAACTGGGACGAGATCACCAGTAGAGTGATCAAACTCAGCCAAACATGGGCTGAGAGAAAGTTATCTCTAAAAGGCCGGGCGGAGGTGGCTAATGTGTATATCGCATCAGTCATCGATTACCGCCTGACCGTCGTGCCTTGTCCCGATGTCACCATCACGAAACTAGAACGCATACTTTTCCGCTTTCTGTGGAAGGGTGGCGTTCCGATGCTGAGGCGATCCATTTGCTGTCAACAACCGTTACGTGGAGGACTGGGGATGCCGTGGTTAATGATGCGCAGACATGCGCTGAGACTGCGGCATCTCTGGAACTTCATTGACGACGGTGAACAGGTGTGGGCGCCGTTTGTGAGGCACGCCTTCCCGCAGCTCGTCTCACTCAACGAACTGCAAACATGGATCAGGAAGAGACCGAAACTGGGCGAATGGCACCGCGAGTGTCGCCAAGCTCTACAACAGCTCTGCCGTCCGGGATCAAACTTGTGCAACTTCCAAACGACCAATGTGTTCTATAGAGGACTAGTGGAGGGGAGGTCTGACGACACTCTCGGGGCAAACCTGGGTGTCGACGAGAAATTCTTAACCCGCCTTTTCAAGACGACGTTCGGGCCGGGGCCTATGGATAATTTCCAGAGATCCCTGGCTTGGCAATGCTATCGAGACGCACTACCAGTTCGAGAGAAGATCTACAGACACGGTTCGAAAACCACCGGACCGACCTGCCCGAGATGCGGTCAGAGCGACGAAACCGTTCTGCACGCACTCGTGCAGTGTCCAGATATTTCAGAGCTGTGGACCTTCGTCGAACGGCTGTTGTCGCGTGTGGGACGAGCCCACTTATCAGCCGAGTCTATCGTGAATATTGTTCCGCCACCTTCCTTTAAACGGGAAGGAAAAACGGTTTTTGTAACACTGATAGCTATGGCAAAAGAATGCGTGTGGTGGACGCGTTTGAAAGGTCTACAAACAAACACTTTCCTCTCTGGTCAGTCCCTCGTCAACTTTTTCAAGTACCACTTGAAAAGGAGGATGAGGATAGAGAGGAAAGTGTTGTCGAATGAAAGTTTCAATAAAAAATGGGTAAATGTGGCAAGAATGGTAAGAATGAAAGACGACACCATTTTAAGCATAGACTTGTAACAAAAAGAGACAAAAAGAGAGAAGGTACTTACTTTCATGTACCTTTAAAAAAAAAAGCCTGAGGTGACCGTGGTC
This sequence comes from Octopus bimaculoides, assembly GCF_046866305.1. NCBI lineage: Eukaryota > Metazoa > Mollusca > Cephalopoda > Octopoda > Octopodidae > Octopus > Octopus bimaculoides. The sequence goes on from NC_142933.1 coordinate 95,596,834, forward strand.
TTTTCCGTAGGCTTTTCTCTCCACGGATAAACCTAATCTGTTCCCCGTTTTTTACATCGACTGTGATACACGATCCCTATTGATCGCCCCCTCCCACGTTTTTTTTTTTTTTTTCTTTTCTTCCCGCGATCCCTTTTGATCCAAATTATCCCCCCCCCCCCAAAGCTCTACTTTGTAATTTGTCCATTTTCTGTATTTAGCCCTGTGTGGCTATAATAAAAAGATATCTATCTGTCTTCCTCTATCTTTCTATCTATCCCTCTGTCCTGGCCTCTACTTCACTGCTATACCCTTCTGTCCCTTCCTCCTTGTTCCACTTCCTCCCTCCACCATCCTCTCTTCTCTCGTGTGACCTGTGGTCAGCTTTCTTTTCACTCCAGCCGCTGTGAAGGCAAGACGAACTACTAGCGTTCTACCTCAGATTCGCGTTTGGCCGTACGGCTTTTGAATGCTGTTTTCACTGTCCAATTTTTCCTGTCTTGGTTTGTGTTTGCCACCTTGGAATCCTCTGTGTAGTGGGTTGTTCCACTACTCAGGAAGAGACTATTCTAGAGTACGTTCTGTCTTATCTTCGAAACGTCAGGTTAGAATAGAGACAGCTGATGAAGGAATATTCCAAGTGGCTTTCCGTTTTCCTATGTGTTCGTTCCGTTGTCTGTAGTTCATTGTTCTCACGTCCTGCACCTTGATATGCATATATATACACATGTAGATGTAAGTATGTACATATATGTGTGTATACATGTATATATATTCTTTGTATTATATATATATATATATATATATATATATATATATATATATATATATACATGCAGTTAAATGATAAATAATCTGGATGCAACATTGTATCGACCTCAATTATAAAGCATACATAATCAGTTTTGAATCTATAACCAAATTTGTAGAAAATCTGTATTTTGGGGCACTTATTCAAAAATGCAGTTTTCAAGAAACATCCATTTCTGAATGACTTTCGACACGACTCCAACAGGACTAGCTTACGTCAACCAAGACGTGCGGAAGAAACACTTCCCACCTCCTTACTAAAAACATCCAGTTTATATGCACAAGTATACGCACACACCGGCACGTGAATTCACACACACACACAAACACATCCACATTTTTCTCGCACTTCATCACGCATGTGCACTGGTACACCTTCATTCGTTAGCAATTTTTGTTTTGATTCGCACTTGTGATTCACACATTTCTCTCGACCCCTTCCACTTTTTCTTTCTTCTGCTTCATTTCTGCTCGTTCGTCAATCACTTAACACCTATATTACACATAAAAGCACACATTATTCTGCTGCTTGCCTCCCTTTCTGTCAACTCTTCCCGCAGAAAAGATTATTTGTTTATTTTTCCTTCCTTCCGCCGGCCATTGTTCCCACAATGAGTGTATACCAACTTGCCTTCTGTTTCTGTTATATATTTATTTATTGGTTCGTTGCAACTATGCTATCGGGAACGTTTTCCGACTTTTAATATCATATTCAGTTATAGCATGTTCAACGTTTTTAAACCTTTTGTCTTTGCTTCATGGCATCACGCATGAAGCAAGAAAAAAAAAAAAAGAACCAGAAGAGCTTTTCCAACCTTAACACGGTTTGTTCATGTACATGCATACGCATAAATAACACCTTTCACAACGCGCACGTCGTATTACAGCACTGCGTGGACATCCATATTCACAAACGCACACACGCGATCACACATCCTCACATTTAAGCTAACATGCCACCTACCAAAAAAACTTTAACTACATACACTCCAATGTCCCACACATCCCCTTTAAGCAACTGTATCGTATTTTGACACACAAATCTATGCGCACACCATCTTTCTAACAATACAGTTTACAACCTCCCTTATACAAACTTCTATGTAGAGAAACACTATCACACATTCAAAACCACAAATCCATCACTTCCAGAATTCCAAGTAAGAATAGTATTTCCCTATTTTCTCATTTTCACCTTCATCTGCCCTTTATTTCTTAAAATTATCGTCAAAAAGATATTTAGAATGTTTTACTGCAGTTCTTATACCCTTATGTTTTTATCAACATCTCTTTCCTTGAAGAAGGACGAACGTCTAAAACTTGAAGGTATTTTCCATTCGCTTAAACTTGTCTAGCATTAAGTTAATACATATTCAAGAAACATTGTGTTCGCACTCCGTTGATCTTATCGTTGTGTTGACCTTTCATATATACATATATATATATATATATATATATATATATATATATATATATATATATGCATACGTGTGTGTTTTTGTATGTATGTATAGTTAGATTATATTCTGTTAAGAACGCAGCAGAGAACAGTATAAAACCCGTCCACCTTCAGATTTCAACCGGTGCTATCTAGTAGTAGTATTATACGTACTTCCATATTTTCGTTTGGGCTTCTGTGATACTAACTTATCCAAACACACACACACGTATATATATATATATATATATATATATATATATATATATATATATATATATATATATATATATATATATATATATATATGTGTGTGTGTGTTTGTGTGTGTGTATGTATGAATATAAACACACACATACACACAAACATTTATATACAACTGGCATCCTTTAATTTCCGTCTACTAAATCCAATCCACTCAAAATTCAACCACCAAAGGTTCCACGCAGTGGGACCGAACGTGAGATCATATGGTTTGGAACCAAGCTTTTTACCACACAGCCATGCGTTCACCTATATTTTTTGTTTGTATATATATATATATATATATATATATATATATATATATAGTGTAGTATATTGCCACTTAAGTGTAGCTGACCCCTAGGGGTGGATGTTACTGTTGCTTTTAGCCCCAGGAGGACATCTCCTCCAGCTGGCTTATCGACACACGACTGTGTCCTGTTTACCAAGGGAAGTTATCCCTCTCACCTCGATCTGCAGCACGAACGTGTCCGGATTTCAGGGTTATTTCCCTTCGTCGGCGCCCGATAGCTGCTGACCTTGGCGAGAGAGACAAAAACCTGGCAATCTTATATCTTCTTTTCCAGTGAAATTCTTCACTGATATCGAAAAGGTGAAAACAAGCAATGTTAATTCTCTAAATGAAGTATTAACAGTAACTGCACGATAAAGTGTAGTATATTGCCACTTAAGTGTGGCTGACCCCTAGGGGTGGATGTTACTGTTGCTTTTAGCCCCAGGAGGACATCTCCTCCAGCTGGCTTATCGACACACGACTGTGTCCTGTTTGCCAAGGGAAGTTATCCCTCTCACCTCGATCCGCAGCACGAACGTATCCGGATTTCAGGGTTATTTCCCTTCGTCGGCGCCCGATAGCTGTTGACCTTGGCGAGAGAGACAAAAACCTGGCAATCTTATATCTTCTTTTCCAGTGAAATTCTTCACTGATATCGAAAAGGTGAAAACAAGCAATGTTAATTCTCTAAATGAAGTATTAACAGTAACTGCACGATAAAGTGTAGTATATTGCCACTTAAGTGTGGCTGACCCCTAGGGGTGGATGTTACTGTTGCTTTTAGCCCCAGGAGGACATCTCCTCCAGCTGCCTTATCGACACACGACTGTGTCCTGTTTGCCAAGGGAAGTTATCCCTCTCACCTCGATCTGCAGCACGAACGTATCCGGATTTCAGGGTTATTTCCCTTCGTCGGCGCCCGATAGCTGCTGACCTTGGCGAGAGAGACAAAAACCTCCTGGGGCTAAAAGCAACAGTAACATCCACCCCTAGGGGTCAGCCACACTTAAGTGGCAATATACTACACTTTATCGTGCAGTTACTGTTAATACTTCATTTAGAGAATTAACATTGCTTGTTTTCACCTTTTCGATATCAGTGAAGAATTTCACTGGAAAAGAAGATATAAGATTGCCAGGTTTTTGTCTCTCTCGCCAAGGTCAGCAGCTATCGGGCGCCGACGAAGGGAAATAACCCTGAAATCCGGATACGTTCGTGCTGCAGATCGAGGTGAGAGGGATAACTTCCCTTGGCAAACAGGACACAGTCGTGTGTCGATAAGCCAGCTGGAGGAGATTCCTCCTGGGGCTAAAAGCAACAGTAACATCCACCCCTAGGGGTCAGCCACACTTAAGTGGCAATATACTACACTTTATCGTGCAGTTACTGTTAATACTTCATTTAGAGAATTAACATTGCTTGTTTTCACCTTTTCGATATCAGTGAAGAATTTCACTGGAAAAGAAGATATAAGATTGCCAGGTTTTTGTCTCTCTCGCCAAGGTCAGCAGCTATCGGGCGCCGACAAAGGGAAATAACCCTGAAATCCGGATACGTTCGTGCTGCAGATCGAGGTGAGAGGGATAACTTCCCTTGGCAAACAGGACACAGTCGTGTGTCGATAAGCCAGCTGGAGGAGATGTCCTCCTGGGGCTAAAAGCAACAGTAACATCCACCCCTAGGGGTCAGCCACACTTAAGTGGCAATATACTACACTTTATCGTGCAGTTACTGTTAATACTTCATTTAGAGAATTAACATTGCTTATATATATATATATATATATATATATATATAAATATGCATACGGACACAGACGTATTCAAACAGAAATATATCGTTGTAAACGAATACCCATCAATATACTGGTATATGTCCTTATTTTATACATTTATACATTTATAGTATTCCTCAATACTTCGAATATGTCGATGTCTATTTATTCGGTGATAGTGCTGTATTTAACATAGATGAATGATGAAGGTAAATACAAGAGAAAAATTAACTTACACAAAAAAGGAAATACGTACTTTCTTCATTTGCTCTGCTATCGTGATTGGGAGAATGTAGAACAACTAAAAAGATATATCTAAAGAATAATCTTAACGAAGTTGAGGTTTAGTCTAATTGTTTTTGACCGAGATCTAGTCAGGTTGAAAGAAGAAAAGATAACTAGTTTTGATTTATGATAATATCGAAGTTGATAAGGTAGACTTGTAATTATTCAAAAGAAAGCAATTTCATTCAAGAAAAGACAATTCTAATTTTGATTCAAATCTAGCGAAAAGAAAGTGATATAAAAGACTAAGACACAATGAAGGAAGTATGTGTAATGATGTTATCTATAAGGGAAGCATTCGATTTTGATAGGATGTGTATGAACGAATTCAATTCTAAATAGAAGCAATTCTACGTGACATAAATACTGTAAGTTAACGTTGCAATAATTATGACAAACTAATGTAAAATACTAGAAATGCGGTAGGAAGAATAGTCGATAATATCGATCCTATTATTTCAGTGGTAGTTATTTTATTGATCGTAAAAGTAGGAAATGAAAATGTTCAGTTGGTACGCCTTGAACTCAGAACATAGTGAATGTTTCGATCAATTCCCTGCTATTTATGCCCTTAATGTTCATATTTTAACTTTTACATTTTTGAAGTGAGTTTTCTATGTAAGTCTCTCAATTTTGTTAATTAAAACTTGATATTTTGATGAAAATACTATGAATTCAGTATACAAATCATGAAAATATTTTTTTGCGTGAATTTGAAGCCTGATGATTCTATGCGGTAATTGATGATGTACATTTTACCAGTCCTGAATGTATTTTTTACCAGTTATTGTTAATATTTTCCAGTTGTGATACGACCGTCTACTCGTTACGTAGGTTGGGTAGAGCTAAGGTGATTACAGGTAGATATTTTCGAATATATTTGCAAGATATCGATCCATAAATATCGATTTCCTGTCTCAATGCAAGATTTGTGTTTCAGTAGTCCCTGAAACTTGGAAGCTGCACAACTCCCAACAGAAAGATCATTCGAAGATAAGCCATTATTTCTACCATTCATGTAAAGAAGGTGGTTTTGCCCTGTTGACACGCACACTTGAAATCTCATCGTTCATCCTGACAAAACGTATTTCACGAAGACGTTGTAATTACTCAACGGGCCTTACTTCTGAGTTCAAAGGTTTTGTAGGGTCCACAGCTGTAACGAAAGTACCGATGCAATGATCAACTACGTGATCGCTTCATTCATTCATAAAACAACTATCTAATCAAGCTCAACGAATTTAGATAAAATTCTGGCTAGAATCAATTAGATTGCATGCCTAATCCCTCTCTGTGTCTCTCTGGCTCTAATTCTGTCCGTCTGCCTGTCTCTCACTCTCTCTCTCTCTTACTCCCCCTCTCCCCCTCTCTCTCTCTCTCTCTCTCCCTCTCTCTCTCTCTCTCTCTCTTACTCCCCCCTCTCTCTCTCTCTCTCTGTATCTCTCACTGCATTGTTAATAATAGAACTAAATTCTGCCTAAACCATTTCAAGTCCTACTCGGCGTTTTGCTCGCAAATTGAAGCTAAAGAAATATGTTAAGAAATTCTCTGAATAAACAACAAATAGAAAAGGATATGGTGTACACAGGAAGTCTTTTGACAGGAAGTTTTCTCTAAAATGAGACTAAACGTTTTTTCTCGCACAGAAGAGTGCATAGTGTCTGATTATCGTATGCAGAAAACGATACTGCTTAGACTGAAGTAGCTTAATTACAGTTGAGACTAACCATGTGTCATATATATATATATATATATATATATATATATATATATATATAAGTAAATTTGACTAGTGTGTTAGGAAATACCTGCATTGCTAGAAATAAGAGCTAAACCGCTCCAATTCTGTAGTTAACGCACAGGGAGGATCATAATCCGAAAAGTGTCGATCGAGATTTCTTAGTACTAATACTCTTATTACTATCAATGTAGGTGTTTTCTCACACCCTAGTCGCATTTAGTGACATTTGTAATTCTCGTTTTGGGTGAAACATTGCAAACTGCTGTTGATATTAATTTTATATATACACTTTAGCGAATCGCTAAATCATCCAATTATTTGGAGGACTAATGCATACATTGTAATGGCTAAGCGAGCCTGGAAAAAGCCGAAATGATGAGGCAATGGAGATTGCCGAAAGTGACGCGTCAGTATTAAGAATTCTCGATGGGCACTTTAGGAACGCTGTCAGTGTATAATATGTTAGTGTTATATATATGTTTTCATTCATGTACGTTAACTACAACATTAGAGCGACATAGCAATTATTTCTAGTAATGTAAGTGTTCCATAACACCCTAGTCACATTTAGTGACATTTGTAATTCTCTTTTATGGTGAAACATAGCAAACTGCTGTTTATATATATATATATATATATATATATATATATATATATATATGTGTGTGTGTATGTATGTATGCCTGCATGAGTATGTGTGAGTGGGTGCATGTGTCTGTGTGACCATGTCGACAATCGTTACGGTGAAAAGTAACAACGAAAAGTAGGGAAGTAAGTTGAGTTGTCCGTTCGTAGAACTAACAATTACTTTGTTTTTCTTTGTTCGACATAAATTTGTTATTGAAATGATATGTGCACAACGGCACATAAACCTAACAAACGAACTGCAGTTACATCCAGCATGAAGTATGTTTAGTATTAATACATATAGTAATAACAAAATCTTCCGCCCTATGATTTATGAGGAATAGTGTAGCATGAGTGTAATGTAATCTTGTTTCGAAACTTAAGTAATATAGGCGAGAGACACGATACCCTTTCAAAAGGTCAATCGCTAAGAAAAGTTCTGTCTCATCCTGCTTGTGTCCACCTACGTAAAGCAAATCCATGGAGCTACAAATAAAAACATAGGATACATTTAAGGTGTACGCACATATAATATATCTATACGATATCTAAAACACACGATCACCATAAAAGATGCTTGGGAATAACGAGAGAGAAAATGAAAAGGTAAGAAAGATATAAAAAGAAAAGCAGAAGTAAAAGTACGGAGGTTTATAGCAAACAATAAAATGATCTCGGGAATAAAAAATGGATAGATAGCTGCAAATAATATAAAGCAACCGATGAGACAGAAAAATAAGCTCCTATAAATCAATGACATCATCACAATACAATACAATACATCCGCTGTGAAATTCATACGATACCAAAAGATATAGATATAGAAAATATACCAAAAACAACTAAAAACATAGGAACATAATGATCCGTCACAACAAAGAAAATATCTCAGAAAGTACCACACGGGGAGAAAACAAGATATGTCATCCCAATAAAAACAGACAGCATATTAGTTAAAACCACAAATATCCTCATGAAAACGATACAATAAACTCGAATCTACTAAGAGTATTTTTTCGACATCTACCCTTAACAATAAATAGAATAGTAACATATAAAACAGCAGATTATTTAATAAGGAAAAAAAAAAAAGGTTATCGGAAATAAAAAAAAGATGTATTCATAATAAAATCAGTTATCATGGATCGACGAAGATTCATGTCAGAGTTACAAATAAGCATCATCTTTAAGAAAGAATATATAATATATCATGGTTCTATAATAAATTCTATTCAAAGAAACAAAACTAAATATCAACCTGAATACGGACTAATCTATTCAGAATCTGTGGTATTATCGAGGGAAATTAGGCTCAATCCTAACAGAGTAACAGTCATTTCAAACAAGATTCCGAAAGGGAAAAAAAATCAAAAATCAAAAATGAAAACAGTGCACGGAAAATATTCTGTGTATAATTTATAAAAGACTTTTCTGTATTTAGTAAAATAGAAAAGAAAGGTGTTTTAATCTGAAGAATACAATAAAATTCAAATAATCAGAGGAAAAAAAAACAAACTGATTAACATGAATACATGAGAAGCCATCCTGAAAGTGAATAAAATACTTAAGCAAATCATCATAGCAGATTCATGAAGGATAAGACGCTGTGAAATGTGTGAAGGCCTTTATCATGTAGATAAGCATTTCGAAACATTGCAAAAAGGTTTTCTTGAACATACGAAAACGACTGAAAAGGATGGGAACATAGAACGATAACGTATAATTCTAGATGAACATAACATGACAGCATTAACATAAGTCTAAAGATATCTGGAGAAAATATGAAGCAAACATATTCTATAAAATCAAGGCTTTCAAATGCAATAATACGATAGATTAATTTTTTATAACCAGCTAAAACAAAACAACGTGACAAAAAAAAAAAAAAGACAAAAAAAACTCCAAGTAACTGAAAGCTCCCCGAATAAACACAGTCTGCAATATATACCATGAATGAATTTCCAAACAGACCAGAAACGACGCCTATCTCGTTAAAAGAACGGCACAAATGTTGACTCTAAACCATCAGAGACAAACTACAGTCATGCTTTATTAAATTACGAAGCAAAATATAAAAAAAGCACATAGCTGATATTCACAACTAAGTATAAATTGGTAGAATGTGTCAAATATATTGTGTTTTTTTCATGAGCTTTCGTGATCGCAAGAGGTTCTCCTGTCATTAATCTAACGATACATCGAGGATGTGAGAGCTAAAGAGAGCACTTGGATGTTAGATCACATAGCCACTACTTGTTTTCAGTTGAACAAAGTGGAATAACGTTTTGCTGAAGAACAAAATTCCGTTTAAAGTCCTAAGGTCCTAAGCCTTAACTACTAGGTCAAACTATAACAGGGAAAATAAATAGTCGAGGTAAATGGTTCAAGTGATGCAGTTGCCTTCATTCAGCTTATACAGATAGGGGATGGTATATTGAATGGTGCATATGAGGTACATTAAAAAAATATTTTTCTCACTGGACTGTACAAACCACAACCCAGACTTGATGAAGACTATCATCACTGGTGATGAGATATGGCTTTATGGTCGCTGCTTGATGAATTCGGTTATCCTGTGTGAAAATATAAATCTTCTGAGCGCGCCGAAAACGTTTGTATTCGAGGCGTAACAGCTGGGAACTGACGCGGCCTGCCAGTGCGAACATTTTCAGACATGCGAAGGAAATGTAACGTCATCTTCCACCCAAAAGATTTTTCCCACGCGGAATTAGTTTTGGCGAGTAAAATGAAGACGGATACCTTTTGAACTCACCTCGTATAAATAATTATAATGAATTGGAATTTGCCTCAGAGTCTGCAATATATAATAAAATTGAACTGCCAAAGAGACCAGAATTAACACCCGCCTCATTAAAAGTTAATGGGGAAAATCCCAAAGCATATAACCATTGTTAAGAAGTCTAACAGATATATCAGGTTGTTTTCAAAAATCCATTTCACTGAAAACTGAATTTTCATGTTTATATAAAAATCTAATCTTCGTAGGCAAGGTGTCAACTACCGTTATATATCCTATAATAGACAGCTTGCTTATCTGAAGCATAACTTATTTATGTACGATAAATGCGCGCGTACACTCACACACACACACACACACACACACACACACACACACACACACACACACAACATTAAAAATGGATACAACGGATCACAAATCTGCACAGAAATTGTCATCCCTAAGCAGAACGTTTTCAAATCCTTATCCCAATTCTGGAAGAAAATCTTTCGCACAGCACAAATAAAATAATCCCTATGTATATTCATCAACCAATAAAATAACACAAATCATATAACACAAAGTCTGATGTATCACCGCGCAAGGTATAGAGAAAAGACCCCTTCGGTCATGAAGGGACCAAGGAATTGCACCTATAAAGTTACCCTCCTAAGTCCGGGCAAGGTTGTTTATGGAAGACCAGCAATCGCCAATGCATACCAGCTTCACTTCTCCACGTTGCAGATGTTATCCAAGGGAAAAGCAAAGGCTGATACAGCTTGGCACCAGTGGAGTCGCAAGTCATTCCTACGGTTGAAAGAACTGGAGCTACGTGAAATAAAGTGTTATGCTAATGAACACAACGCACAGCCCGGTCCGGGATTCGAATTCTCTATCTCAGGATTGCGAGACCGACACTCTGATCAGAACGCCGCTGTGTACATGCTCTGCACGAAAACCATACAATAATACAACCTCGCTCATCCTCTTCAAAAAATGTTAATCTATAATTTAATATGTCCAAACACAAACAAAAAGTATTCACTTTTCTACTCTCGACATCACACTAAAATATTATATAACTCATGCAACAAGCGAACCATAATCAACGCCTAATGAATAACGCAACTCACAAAGGACATATTGAACATGATAAAGAGAAAACATCAAAATGATAAAAACACGTCTTCACAATGAAGCAAAATAGATTAAGCATACAAACAATAATTTGCCCTCTCAAGAAATCATGAAAATGATGGATGATACTGGCGATATATTACCTGGGCATATTGGAAGTAAAGGAAGTGACGGAAAAAGAAATGAAAACAAACTTTACGCAAGAATATCTTCGAATGCTTAGAGTGGTGTTGCGGTCGAAACTGAATGGAAGGAATAGGTTTCAAGATATCTTCACATGGGTGAGTCTATTATTAAGTTATGACGCACGTATAATTGGAGGTGAGAGGGTTTATAGAAGCTAGATTTAAAAAATGAAAAAAGAAACTACCCATAATGCACGGAACATTCCATTTATCGCAAGAACGGTTCTGCGTGCTGTAATTAACCAAGCACAAAGGTTGGCGACGGGTAATCAGCTGTGAAATTTGTACATGCTCAGGAGAAATTACCCTGGGATGGAACACCAAGAGTGCAATAATAACGCGTGATGGCTCGGGTGAGAATATCTGATATAGTCTCTACAGATATTTACGTGAATAGAGGAGTTCAAAAAAAAAAAAAACAACAACAACATGAGTAAAGAAAGCTAAAGAAAATAGAATGTAAAATGGTGTACGGGCAGCTTGTGAGAGGGGTTAACAGGAATACAGTTGAAAATAAAAGCTGGTACTGGTTAAGAAAGAGTGACTGGAAGTCAGAGGCAGACGCGCTTTTCTCTGTTACACTGGATGAAATACTTATTGCGAATTTGGCTCAAAAAGAATATAAAAGAAGATACGATAATACTGCAAGAATGATTTCTTTGAGTTGTGTCGTATGAGCAAATCTCAGTTGGATTAATCGAAAATGGCAAGATAAAACACTGTGGAATGTAATGATCTAATGTGATAATGAATTTCAAAGGCCTGATATTAGTAGTTATAAATAAAGAGCGAAAATCAGTTTAATTGTAGATATTGCATGCTTAAATGCTGTCCTGTCAATGAAGAGAAGTAGGTTAGGTAATCGATTAGTCCCCACGAAAAAGTTCTAGGTCTTGTGCCTTTAGTGGAAAGGATTATACTAGAGGAATATAGAACGAGAAAAAGGGGAGTGAAAGAAGAATACGCAGATGACAGAATACCCAAGCGATAGAATACATAGATGATAGAGACAACAGTGTAGCTATAGTAGTAATATCAACCCTCCAGATATCTACCTACCTATGAGGAACTTATTATCACTTTCATTTTCCCGTCTTTATGCTTCCTTATTTACTTTTCTTTAACTTTTGATTTTTACCTGTTTCACTCATTAGACCTGCAGTCATGCTGGGGCACCGCCTTAAATTTTTAGTCGCATGAATCGACCCCAAGACTTATTTTTTAAGCTTCATACTTATTGTATAGGTCTCTTTAGGGGACGTAGACACACCAACACCGGTTGTCAAGTGGTAATGGACATACACACACACACACATGTATATATACATACCTGACGGGCTTTCAGTTTCCGTCTACCAAATCTATCCACAAGGCTTTGATCGGCCCGAGTCTATAGAAGCAGTCACTCGTCCAAGTTTCCACGCAGTGGAACTCAAGTTGGAGCCACATGTTAGGGAAGCAAGGTTCTTACCACACAGCCATTGTATACGCTAATTTATATATCATTTTGACATTAACAAACATCTGTTCATCTTTTATGTTATTCTGGCTTTCTTAACTCGATCGCTATGTTTCCTGCAGCCATTTCTTGTTTGCCTGTATTGCGTCATCTCTCGCTTGCTGTTGAATTTTGGTTATTTGATCTACTCTGAGCGTTAATCTATCTGTATCGATTACTCTGTACAACACGATTTTTATTCCTAGAATGTATGAAAAATGGCTAATGTTTCCTTCAAACTTTACTTTTGTTACATTTATTCAATTCCCAAAGAATCCCTCTCATCCCACGGTTATTGTGCTCCCCCACTACTTCTCCTCATGATCAGAGATGTAGCGACTAATAAACATACTCACGTAGTTAAGGTCAAGGAACTAGCAAGCAAATTTGTGGTATTGGACAGAATATTTGCTTTAACGATATTTCTGCTTCAGCAACTCAGTGCTGAAACTGTCCGAAATGTAATAGAAAGGCCAATATCGAAACATTGGTGTCCAAAAGCAAACTTTCGAGGGAATAGCAGTCATTCGTTTTGATTTCTAAATAGAAGCCAATAGGAAATATCACTTACTGAGCAAAGACAAACAGAAATATGAATTTTGCTATACAGTATTTAAAGCAATTTGATGTACTCTTACCATTATATGTAATGTATTATTGATTTTTCAGTTGGCTGCAAGTGATGTTTTAATATACCGACACGATGAATCAGCTTTTTCTGTTCGGGAACCTCATGCAAATATTTTCTTATATTTCTGTTGCCTTTTGCAAAAGTTTGCAGCGGCAAACTAGTGACTTACCCTTTTCGAAACTGAAACCCCAACATGCTAGAAAAACCGGGCTAATCATTACAAAGCATGCAAAATGTTTGCGATTTCTGAAAGGATTATCTTGAAAGGATCGTTCCTTCAGGCTTTATGCCCACTTATGAGAACATTATTTATGCATATTGACTAAATAATGAGAAATAGCACAGATTATTTCCCATTGAAGCATTTATCACAAAGCGATTTATTTCTATTCTTCACAAAGACTTTCCCTTTTGAAGTTTTTATCCGTTCTTTGTTAGCTTTGTCTAATAATAATCAATAGTTGTATTGTAACTCATGTCGGTTCCAGGTCGACATACGCACAACAGGACGACACGTATTCACTTCTTAAAAATAGATGAGTTATTCAATAGAATATTTTTTGGATATGATTCGATGATATCCCGCTGCTTTTGCTAGGTTTTTACACTGTTTTAATTTACCAGGAATACGACCTGAGATCATGCTGTAAATTTTTATAGCTTTGTCTGATGTTTGCGCGTTCGTTTTTATTTATGCATACATGTACATGCATAATACGTATACATACATTCATGCACATGTATATATATTAACGTGTTTGTGTGAGTATATATGTATATGTGTATATATGTATATATATATATATTTATACATGTATATATATATGTATGTGTATTTATATATATTTATATAAATATATATATATATATATATATATATATATATATATATATATATATATATACATATATATATGTGTGTGTGTGTGTGTGTGTGTGCATATATACATATATGTCTATGTATATATGTATGTATATGTATGCATCTGTATAGAAACGCACACACTACAGTATCTATACACATATATATGTATGCGCGTGAACGAGTATTTCAGTGTAGAGAGTGTGTATGCATGTATGTATGTGTATGCGTGTATCAAAACGAATGAGATACATTGAACACCGTTACTAATAATTTATGTCTACATTTCGCCTTGCTCCATTCATAACATAAGCTAGCTATTTCTGTTGTTTGTTTAATACGTTGCGTTTGATTAATTATCTGAAAAATACAACGAACACATTGTAGATAACATTGTCTATGTATACACATCTACGTACTAAGTCTGTATCTCTGTTCAGCCTTTATTGCCTCATGTCTAATCCGCACTGACTACATATCGTATCTATTAGCTCTCTCTCTCTTTCCCTCTCTCTCTCTCTTTCTCTCTGACGCCCACCCGCCCCTTCACTATGTCTATTACTTCAGACTTTCGCTGTCTAACTCTCTTTAACACTTTCTATTTCCCTCTCGATGTACTTTACCTTCTCACTTCTCCACCCAGGATCTAAAATGTATCATTATTATTATTATTATTATTATTATTATTATTATTATTATTATTATTATTATTATTATGTTGTTGTTGTTGTTTTTTTTCTTTCTTTAAATTTTCTTCCATCATTATTATTATTATTATTATTATTATTATTATTATTATTATTATTATTATTATTATTATTAATTTTATTATTATTATTATTATTATTATTATTATTATTATTATTATTATTATTATTATTATTATTATTATTATTATTATTATTATTATTATTAATAGTGTCCTAGGAGTTTGATGTTGTCTACTCAACTGTGTGGATAGATATCTTCTTGTTCTGCTCATATTCTGGCAACAAACTGTACAGCTATACATTGCTTGCTATCCAACTAGCCATATTTTAAAATGCTTACTGTATGTTCTGCCAAAGCAACTAAAATAAAATATCTAGACACATTGAATACAGACAATAAATTTCAGAAATTCTATTTATTTCTTTAAACGTTAGCCGAATATTGTGAATTGGCTGATATACAGAGTTTGACTCACAGATACAGGCGTAATATCTGGCACTAACAAAATCCTCACATATATACATATAGACATATACACATATATGAACATTTATTATGTTATACACATATGAACACTGAAATACACACATACATACTAAGACACAATACCACACGCCAACAGACACTCATATATACACTGCTCTTTGTCTAACATTCCGTCTATTCTGTATCCCGTGTGTAAACTTATATTCTCCATTCCATTCCCTTTGTTGGTATCTTCCTATGTATCTATGTATCTCTCTTTTTCTCTCTGTCTCTCTGCCTATCTCTGTCTGTCTGTCTCTCTTAGTCACCTTCTCTTTTCTTTCTGTCTAGCTCTCTCTCTCCCTCTCTCTTTACATACATATATACATATGTACATGTGTATATATACATATACATGCATATGTGTATGTATGCATATATTGAAACCTTTCTCTCTCTCTTTATCTCTCTCCCACGCCCCCCTCTATTTCTCTCTATATATATATGTGTGTGTGTGTGTATGTATCTATATGTATTTTTTTTCAGTTAAATAAGGCAATTTTACGTTAATCTGATGAGTTACTCTATACTTTTGTTGAGTACATTATCATTTCTAAACAAGAATATTAATGGCATACATGTACACACACACACACACACACACACACACACACACACACACACACACACACACACACACACACACACACACACACATATATATATATATATATATATATATATATATATATATATATATATATATATATATACTGCTGAGACCCACTTCGGTCATGACTGACCATGGGATTGCACCTAGAAAGCTACCGTCCCTAGCACAAGTCCGGGCAAGGTTGTTTTATGGAAGACTAGCAGTCTCCCATGCATATATATATATATATATATATATATATATGCATACATATATTGGAAAATGTGGGAAATCGTTGGTGCAGTTGGGTATATTTGAAATAGGGAAAGAATGACTTCAATGGTAGTTCTAATCAATTTAATTTTCGAATGATATATAATTTTACAGTTTGGTTTATGGATCTTGTAAGTTATTTGACTTGTAAAAAATTACGAGATCTATAAGCCAAACTATAAAATGATATTTTATCATTAGAAAATTAAATTGATTAGAACTACCAGTGAAATTATCATTTCCCTTTTTCAAATAATATATATATATATATATATATATATATATATATATATATATATATAATAATAAAGGAGTTACGACTCAAAAACGTATAAATTCAAAAGAACATATTTATCTTCTTCAATATATATTTCAGTATAAAGAATTCATTACGATGCTTAATTCAAAATTTCTTTACACATCATTCAGGAACAGATATAACATCAGAAAGAATACATCCCGTTTATATATATATATATACATATATATATATATACACATACATACATGCATTATATACTTATACATTCACATGGATATATGGGTGTGTGTGCCAGTGTGCCTGAACTAATATGCGTATTTCATAAAAATTAAACACAACACCGTGTCACTTGAATGTTCTTGGGTGTAGGGCACTTCTACTCCAAAAGACGTACGGAGATGTATAAAGTGGAAGTTCAAAGGATGCATCTCCAACTAAATGAGTTGTTTGATACTTTCCATTTCATTTCTTCTCTTACATTGGTTATGTGTGTGAATGTATCTGAGTGAGTGTGTATGTATGAGAAAGATACAAGAGAGAGTGACAGACAGAGAGAGAGATAGAGCGTGTGTCGATGAGCCTGTGTTCGTAAGTATGTAAATATACACACATAAATACATATATATATATAACGCTCTCTCTCTCTCTCTCTCTCTCTCTCTCTATATATATATATATATATATATATATATATATATATATATATATATATATATATATATATATATATATATGTATATATATATATATATATATATATATATGCACACTTAAGTATGGATATATTGTATAGAATTAAACATATATGTATACAATAGCATATATACATGCACGTGATTATGTGTTCATATGTATATATACACAAGTACATATCTAACGCGATTACACACGTAAAACAGCACAGATGCATACCACATTTTACGCCTCCCACGCGGAAGTAAAAGCTACAGACAAACATACATAAATACATACATACATATATATATATATATATATATATATATATATATATATATATATATATATATATATATATATATATATATATATATATATATATATATATATATATATATATATAAATATATATATATATATATATATATATATATATATATATATATATATATATATATATATATATAAATATATATATATATATATATATATATATATCTATATATATATATATATATATATATATATATATATATACATATATATATATATAAAAATATATACATATATATCTGTGTGTGTATATACGTACAGAGGAAGAGCGTGGCAGTAAAAATAGATAGATTGGCAGAACACAGAACACAGGCACACATTCCATTCGCCCACTAACACACTCACACACATACGCACATACATTAAATTTTCCACCTGTATCACATGAACTAAGTATGATTATGATGTTAAATCCGCCATTACTTATGGGACACTTGTTACGGATTATACACGCGAGAAAATAACAGTGATGCGTGGCTATATACTGGAATGTGTAAGTTTCCAAACAGAACGTTATATCTTTACTGTATAAATATTTCAATACACAGAAACATAGACTACTTATAGAATCGTGTATGTGTGTAGGAGTCTCTGTGAGTGTGCGGAATAAATTAGAGAGAGAAATGAGAGGGCAAACGGAAACAGAGAGACCGAATGAACGTGTGTATGTTGGTATGAAACTTCCGTACGACTGATATGTATTAGTCCGATCTAGAATTTTCTTTCATAATCCGTTTAAATCGCACCCGAAACGTTCATTGCTGCTCCTCTGTTTTTGTTCTCTCTCTCTCCTTCTCTCTCTCACCCTCTCTCTCCCCTTCTTTTTCTCGCTCCTACACTCTGCATAGGTAAGTAAATGTGTGTGTTTCGTATATATATATATATATATATGTATGCATATATATATATATATATATATATATATATATATATATATAATCATACATAGATATATGCATATATACATATATACATGCATTCATATATATGCGTGTGTATGTACGTATGAATATGAACACACCAAGATATACATATGTATAGATATAAATAGAGAGTTATATATATCGATAAACAGAATGAGAGAGAGAGAGAGAGAGAGAGAGAGAGAGAGATAGAAATGGAGAGAGTGAAGGCCCGATAGTTGTAGACCTGTATATATATATATATATATATATATATATATATATAT
>NC_142933.1:95618141-95623141 GCF_046866305.1 Octopus bimaculoides
TGATTCAATGCTCTGAATGACCCGTCCTTGTTTTTTCGTGTTTTTATTTTTGTATCGTCTAACAGTCCAGATGTTTTGTCATTGACTGTTACGTTCTTGTTCCATTTTTTTTTATACATACATATAGCGGCGTACGTACACTTTTGATCTCCTGTATGTAAGTATATATATATATATATATATATATATATATATATATATATATATATATATATATATATACATACATACACACACCACACACACACACACATAACACACAGACACACACACACACACGCACACACAAATATATATATATATATATATATATATATATATATATATATATATATATATATATATATATATATATATATATATATATTCTGTACCACCCTTTATTTCAGCCCCTTCACACTTTCTTCGTTCTTTCCAATTTTATTTTTCTTTCTCCCCCTCTCTCACATTTCTTGGCATTCTCTTCATTCGCACTTTCCCTCCTCGTTTACCTCACTCTGTCACTTTCCTTTCTTCTTCGTCTCTCTTTCTAGTCTCTCCCTAAGAGAAATATTGAGGTTCGTGGAGCCGCAAAGCGTGCAGCACCGTCGGCCTAACGCACTGTATGCGGGCGGGCGCAGGCTGGGTGAAATTTACTATAATTTACTCTCAATACATGGCCGCGGTGTTCCCCCACTACTTTTGCTTGGGATCAGAAATGCACACATCGTCAGCGACTAAGGAACATGCTCAAATGTTTAAGGTCAAACAACTGGCAAGCAAATTTGCGGTATTGAGCAGAATGTTTGCTGTAGCCCATCTTTGATATTAAAACGAAACATGTACATGATAACACTTCCAATCAGTTAAGATCAAAAGCAATGAGAGCCAGTGCTTGGTATTGCATCAGGGCATATTCAGCCGACGACGTCCGAGATGCAGGCTGGACGACGAGATGGTCCTGCATGTACTCGTCCAGGGCCCGAGCACTGCTGACACCTAGGTTTATGTCGAACCACTGCTGTCACACGTGGGATGGATCCGGCTGTCAACTGAATCCCTCGTAAAGATCACCCCGTTGACTTCCTTCAGCTGGGAAGGAAAGGCTCTGTAGTGGCCATGCCGAAAGAGGTTGTATGGTGGACGAGATTGTAGTGGTTAAAGACCAACACTTTTCTCTTCGGCCAATCTCTGACCTTTTCTGCAAATTTCACTTGGAAAGGAAAATAAGGTGAAAGAGGTAAGTTTTGTCTTCCAGCTAATCCAATTTGCTGAAAGGTGGATGAAAGTGGCGAGAAATGTGCGAGTGAATGGGCCTGTCCTGAGCATACGCCTGTAGTTGAAAAAAGAAAAGTAAAGGAAACAAGGCACCAACCCCAAAAGTCGGAGTACCTATGGTTCTTTATGGGGTTTTCCATGAGAAATCCTAGAAAGTCTCCTCCATATTGAGGATTACACATTATTCATTTCTTTTTTTTTTAATAATTTTGTTAGTTTTGTAAACACGTAAAACCCTTACAACGACACACGCACTCACACTTATACACACACACATTCTTTGTTTAATCCAGTACTTTCCATAATGTTTTTCTTAATGTAAACCTTTGTGGTTAATAAAGAAATCATTATTATTATTATTATTATTATTATTATTATTATTATTATTATTATTATTATTATTATTATTATTATATAAGACGTTGCACACAATCCAATATCGTGATGCTGTTGATTGAAGATGCTGTGTCTAACGGGGTTTGTACTGACAGAGAAGTCATCATTATTATTATTAGTAGTAGTATTATTATTGTTGTTGCTGTTGCTATTGTTTTCGTTGTTGTCGTTTTGATGAAAGCTGTCAGTTTATTTGGCTGAGTATGATAGAATGTGCCTGCTATCCACAGACACTAGACTAAGTTGACACTTGTGTACGGATCATGCTTCAAGTACATTCCGGAGAACTTTTGCAGTTACGAGTAATGTTGATTTGTGTTAGTAGTCTATCTGTAAATTTCTATCAATCTTTTTTAAGCCATGCTGGTAGATGACTTCCAGGAGCGCCTATTACTACTGGTATCATGTGCTCTATCTTCATTTCCCACGACCTGCATATTTCCTACTTCAGATCGTCAGAGTTCACTTTTTCTTCTTTCTCTTTGATCATGTTGTCATCAGGACATGCTATGTCGATCATCGAACATTTTCTTCTCCTTTTTTGTCACCACAACAATGCTATTTTTCCGATGCCATATCTGATGGTCACACTGAATTATTGTATCCCACAGGAATTTGCAATCTGCATTCTCAGTTGCTTCTTCTGGGATTTGATCATATCGCATCTTTGCTCTTTGTAGTCTGTAATTTCAAGAGTATTCTTCATGACGAAATCAATGTTCGAATATATGTAAGGCTACAAGTGCTTTTGGAAGACTTGCCCATCGTTTGTGGGATGAACAAGATGTCACTCTGAAGACTAAAATAAGTGTATACAAATCTTTTATTTTGAGTACACCTTTGTATGGGACCGAAGCTTGGTGTCCCTACTACAGACATATAAAAAAATGTCTTGAAATCTTTGACATACGCTGTTTGCGCAACATATGCAAAGTAAAATGGCAAGCTAAGATGCCAAAATCTTAGAAAAATATATCTTCAGTATTCAACGCATGCTGATGAGAATTCAGTGCGGATGGGTAGGACATGTTGCTCGAATGAGAAATGACCCTATTTCGAAAATTCTTCTGTATGGCCAACAAGTGGAGAGATATCGTGGCAGAGGAAGACCTGTCCTTAGGTATAAGGATAAATTGAAGCAATCACTAAATTCTCTACAGCTTAACTTGACATCTTGGAAAAGTCGTTGCCTAGATCGATCTGTGACACGATACATCCAAACAATTTGTGTTGAAGCAAAATAACAATAGAAGAACTATATGCCGCAACCAACAGACACATTTGCCCTATCCCAGGAAAAATCAAAATCATCAATGTCCCCATTGCGACCTCATAGCTAAATCAATATCTGGAATCAAATTACATTCACGCATCCATCGCAAATAGATGCAGCTTCCTTGTGATCTTTTCCTGTTACTTACTTTAAGACCTCTCCCCTAAAAAAAAAAAACACTCATACGTCGAATATATACAAAACGCTATATCCCATATAGTCTAGTCAGGAATATTTGTACCATTGTTGATGACGGTGATACAAGAGGCAAGCGTTTCACAAAACGTAAAAGATTTGTACTCTAACAAAAACATCCCTCTCTACTTGTAGAAAATGGTACAAAGTCTGCTAAGCAAATATATGTTAGAACAATCCAAGAAATAGGAACACAAAAGCAGGACATAATATCATCTATAGAGAGAGACACGTTACTAAAATATTGTTACAATGCAAAATTAAACATTGAGCAAAATAACGAACTAAAAGATATAATTTCTGACAGAATATTGATTCAAAATAAAAGACAACCAAACAGTTTGAAGCAATTATTGACAAAACCAAATTTTACCCCGTACAACTATGATAAAACATTAATAGTATCCAAAATACAATGACAATCGATGCACTACATGTCAGTTCATGCATACCGTTCGGTATATTAATACTAAAACAGAAAGACTGTTTACAAATGGAAATATGAACTGTAAAAGGAAAGGTGATACTACTACTACTACTACTACTACAAATGACTTATTTGGAGCGTTCGAAAACACGTGCGATATACTCTGCAATAATAATAATAACAATAATAATCCTTTCTCCTATAGGCACAAGGCCTGGAATTTGTGTGGTGAGGGGGATAGTCGACCACATCGAAACCAGTACTTGACTGCTACTTAATTTATCGAACCCGAAAGGATGAAAGGCAAAGTTGACCTCGGTGGAATTTGAACTCAGAATGTGAGGACGTACACAATGCCGTTGTCCGGCGTGCTAACGATTCTGCCAGGTCGCTGCTTTTAATAATAACACAGTATTAATAATACAAATGATGGTTTGAAATTTTGGCACAAGGCCAGCTATTTCAATGGAGGTTACGTCGATTACAATGACCCCAATATACAAACAATAAATAGTATATCGACTCCGAAAGGATGAAAATCGATCCCGGCGGAATTTGGACTCAGAACGCAAATACGGATGAAATGCTGCTAAGCATTTCGACCGGCGATGTGAAGCAACTTAGCATCACTTGGGAAGAGACTGGCGACGTTAATGAGGACCGAGATTGTTGGAGCCATCTTGCTGCCCAATGCATCGGCCAATTGCATTTAAGGAGCTGTGAATGAGACTGAGGCCTTGTGACTCTATGGATATTTGCTCCTTATTCTTGGCATGTCAAGTGGCCAAATATAGGCTTCTTTAATGGCTCGAAAATCCTCTTGCTTCAACGAAATATATATTTAGATGGAAGCATATTCAACGCATAAATTCCTTCCTTTACAGAGACTGTAAATGAAAAAAAAAAAAAAAAGGAACCCCCAAAACTCCATCACCTTTGGAATTTGGAAGACAGTTATATTTGTTCAGCGATTAAATGTTTGTATAAGAAAAACAACCAAACAACCATTGTAAGAATATCTAAATGTCCCTCAATCAACACACTACCCACTTACATGACAAATACACACATTAGACATTATACTCTTCCACACCTTTAAAAAGTAGAACGTCATTCATCATAAATATGCTCGATAAGTGTTGACATGGGGTTAAAAATCAGCAAAACGAAAGTTCCGACTGTCATCACCAACAGCTGTGATAAACATTTATTATGCATTACATAGGCTTATAACAAGATTATGTACGAGTTTGATAAGATGTAAACGTTAGAGATGGTGACCAAATATGTATATCAAAACAAGGTTGATAAATAATTTCTTATATAAATAAACATGATACTACAAGATGACTGCGTGGTATCAACGTTACTGCGCATGAGAAAAACTGAACTGACTGACAAAAATAAATTTCCATTCGCATCCCAATTCTATAATATACGAAATGTTGTTCA
>NC_142933.1:95638141-95640641 GCF_046866305.1 Octopus bimaculoides
GTACTCGTATACACAGATATATCCATCCATCCATACACCACTCACACACACTTACACACACACATATGTATGTATATGTGTGTGTGTGTGTTGTATTGTGTTTACTGTCGCCTCGATGTTTCACCGGTAATGTCTTATCCCAACGTTGAATCGGATGAAAATTCAGAGCTACATTAAAAAAAAAAGAAGCATTACAACCTACACATGCAGTGAGCGCCCGTATCCAGCGTTGTATCTATGTTAACATACGTACATATATAAGAGCAATTAGATAAATACATTGATATCAACACATACATACACACCCACATGCATACATACATATATACATATATTTATATACCTACATACATACATACATATATATATATATATATATATATATATATTTGTTCATATGATGATATCTGTACACACACACACACACACACGCACATACCCACACACACACACATATATATATATATATATATATATATATATATATATATATATATATATATATATATATATATACATATATGTATACATATATGTGGATATATATATATATATGCTTACATGTACTCATGAAACACGTTTTGTTTTGTACACTCTATAGGAAATGTACACAAGAGTCAACACTTTGTTTTGGAGGCGTTTCAATAGAGAAGTTGCACAAAACGCAAACATACACCACATGCACACACACATGTAGATAAATACACATACATATAGTACTTAAAAATATAAACAAACATAAAAACAACAGGATATTGACAAAATTGCATCCATACTTTTATTCATCATCTATTGTATTGGAGAATAATAGAGGAATGTTGTTGTCTCTTTGTGTTTTCCATCTCCAAGTTTGAAAGCACGCAAGTGAAGGCCATTGTTAGAACATTATTACGTGTATTAACAAAAAGTAGCATCGGTTTACTACAACAGCAATTGCGAAAGTAGAAACAAGTACAGAATAAGATGTCATGAAGGAACAACATCTCGACAAAATGCCACAAGAAATTCGAGTAAGAATTGTGTATTAACGACTAAAGAAAACAAATTAAATTTTTACTTGTAATAATATTATATAAAAATCAATAACTGATCACTAGTTTACCGTTGATAAGAACAACAATGAAATTCTCGATGTTTGAAAATGTTGGCTATAGCAACTATTTATTTTGCTGTCCTCCTATCAAAGACATTTCAAATATTTAACTAGGTTTTATATGTAGCTGTATATATGTATGTATGTACGTTTGTGTCTATGCATATGTATATGTGTGTATATATATATATATATATATATATATATATATATACAAATGATTCTGCCACCATGCCGTCATACAAACATTAAAATAAAAGGGAAAAACAATTGGAGAGAGTGCCCTAGCATGGACACTGTCCGGTGACTGAAAAAATATGGAAGAATAGAAGAGAGAACTATTATATATACTCCAACTAAGAATGCAGCAATATTTTTTTTTATCAATGAAGTATTAATATAGCGTTCTATGAAGAATTCTTGGAAAAAGAATGGTTCACTTGCTGCGAGGATTCAAAGAATATACTGTTTCTATATGCTACGCTTCGAACTCGTCACAACGTGACATATGCAACGAAATGATTTTGTCGCTCGGTATCCTTCACCTAGTTAAGAGATAGTTAATTAAAGAGTCAGATATGCGATATCTTATAGTTTAAAGTAACAACAACCACTCCATAGTGTTTTCGCTTGAAGATACTACAGTCAAGAATGTAAGAATCTTTAGTCCTCCAAGACGAGGAATCCTCATGAATATTTGAATATTTCTACAGACAAGTTTCTGTGGACACATCATATAACTAGCTTTCTCTGATTTCAGTTTATATGTTCTTTACACAGTTGACAGCAGAAGGTGATAAAAGACTGTAACATTGATGACATCCATAATGATGGCAGTGGGGTATTAAAATGCAAATTAGTTTAATCGTTAATTGAAATTTGCTTGGCGTTTCAGCTGAAAATGAAACTCAAATCATGGGCTTGTGGAGTTTCTCACAACGTATTACTATAATGGATACTGATTTGTGAACAAGCGAAAAATTCTAAATGGAGGCAGTAAATTGACCAGCGATGATAGTACCTGACCGATAGTTTATTTTATGAACTCCTAATGATGAAAGGCAATGTTTGGCCCCGGCGTGATTTGAAACCAGAACGTAATGATCAAGTAGAAACAAAGCATTCCCTGGAATGCTCAAATGATTCCACCGACTCACTGCCATATAAACAACAATACAGAGAAAACAACTGGACGAGGGCCCTAGCATGACAGCATATCAGTTATTGAAACAAATAAAACAATAGAAACAGTATCAATAGTAATCTTATAAATTTTGATCAATGTTTCGATTTCGGTCAGGGCGTCACGCATTAGAGAATTGTTTCCTTAGCGTCAAGCCGACAATTATTTTGCGAATGAACCTGAATGACAAGAATTATGCGGAAGTTGCATATATATGCATATAT